>NW_019734325.1:108241-125382 GCF_002891405.2 Cryptotermes secundus
GCCTAAACAATTTTAAGCATTGTGTTTAAAAATGCTGTATCTAACTCAATTTTTATGATAAATGGATGGAATTAATTTTGTTTGTATCAGCAAAGAACATACTGTCGCATATTATAACGGAAGATTTGAAATTTTTTATACAAATTATACTCCATTTTCAATTTTTTGTTTCTAATTTTGATGAGTACTGCAAAAATGAATTCCCAGTTCTTCACAGAGTTGTTCTGCATTACAAATTCATTTCTGTTTGTAACACTTGACACATTTTAGCAGTCCCTGATGTCATAAAACAGATGGAAGCAATAAAATCATTTGGCCTTCTGCTAGCACTGCTTACACTCTTCGGATTTTCGAATCTTTTGACTGAAGGACAGAAGAATGAAAGAATGGCTATTCAAGAGAAAGCTAGAAGGGTCCCTTCTTCAGTTCTAAGACCTTCCGTTATAGCTGCAAAAGCTTATTGCCCTTTCTATGGGACTGAACAGACAGCTGCATCGCGGCTAAAATTCAGAGTGCGGTCTGTTTTCTGTGCGTGCTTAGTGAAATCGAATACTGTAGTTTTATTTCAGCCTAGATATACATCAAGCAGATAACAACAAAAAAGGTATGTACATNCCTATGGTTATTCATTGTATCATTCACCAGCATGTACTTTGTGGCAAATATCTTAATCTGTCGTGTGTTTTAGAACCAGTCGTGTCAACGGTGAACTTCATTCGTTCTCGTGGGCTGAACCATCGTCAGTTCCGTGATTTTCTGTCAGAAGTGGAAGCCGAATATCCTGACTTACCCTACCACACAGCAGTTTGATGGCTCAGCAGTGGTAAAGTTTTATTAAGATTTTTTGAACTCAGATCGGAGATTAAAATTTTTCTCAATGAGAAAAAACGCCCTCAACCACTATTATCGAACACTGAATGGCTTTGGAAATTAGCTTTTGCTGCTGATATCATGGGATTTCTTAATGGATTCAACTTGAAGCTACAAGGCAAAACAGTGCTAATATGTGAAACTTATACTGTGGTAAAATCATTTCGACGACAACTGGCTTTGATTGAGTCACAAATAATGTCAAACTGTTTTGTGCATTTCCCATGCTGTCAAACATTAAAAGAAGAAGTGGATTCCCCATTCCCACATAAATTTGCAGGTGATATATTTTCTGAGCTCAAAAAACAGTTCCAGCAACGTTTTTCGGATCTTGATGCAAGTGCAGAAGACATTTCCAGATTTGAAAATCCATTTAACTGTACAATTGAGGAACTTCCACCTAACCTTCAATTGGAAGTGATTAATCTGCAGTGTGATAACATGCTAAAAGGCAAATTCCAAGAGAACAATCTAACAGAATTCTATAAGTGTCTTCCAAGTGATGAATATGTTGAATTAAGATCACATGCTCGAGGTTTGATTTCTGTATTTGGTAATACCTACCTGTGTGAAAAGACATTTTCAAAGATGAAATACGTAAAATCTCAATACAGGTCAGCATTAACAGACGAACATTTGCAATCAATTACGATGATAGGGAGTACTAACTTTGACCCCCAATTTGAAGAAATGTTATCTAAAAAAAACAATTTCATTCATCCCATTAGTAGCCTAAAGCTGTGTTTCAAACAGTGATTATAGTTCCTTTTGTATTTTTATTATGTTACATTTTCACCAGTAAATTTGTGAAAACTTGTGTTTTAACCTGCTATTTTAACTGTACCGACCTTTAAAGATCCTCGAGTTTGCCTCTTGGCCCTTAGAGTGTAATGTATTTTATATTTGGCCCTTTACGAAAAATCTTTGCCGACCCCTGCTATAGGGTTATACAAGTACACAAAACCTCCCCTTTTCTATAAAACCTCACGAGTTCTTTTATCATAGTACATTTTTGCAACTTTGTGACTCAACTTGGACAGTTTCCTAGCTTCCCTATTTGCTTCATATAACCTCATGGCTAATTTACTGGCATGCCTGCCATAATCTCCTTTGTTTCCGGCTTTTTCCTGCCGTTTCGGTCTCCAGTCGGATTCTATTGGAAGCCTTAAATCCCTAACATATACCAGATAGTACGGGAAATACTTTACTGTACAATGTGGGGTGGCTCTGTACGCCATTACTGCATAGGGAACATACTGGCCCCAATTCTTAGCGTCTTCTCTGGCTATTACTTCTGCTTCTTGTGTGGGGATAGGGATTGCTTCATAAAATCTCGTAAAATGATCAACAAATGTAAGTAAGTACTTATTTCCCTTATCTGTAAATGGGGAGTGGCCCTACGACATCCAATGATACTACATCCAAGAATTCCTTTGTTTCTAAGAATTCTCCCAGGGGTGCGACTATTTTATTTCCTATTATCCCCTTTGCACGTGCTTCACACGCATTTGTATATTCTGTAACATTTCTGCTTAAAGACTCCCACCAGTATTTTCGTCTAATAGCGGCAATGGTCCTTGCAATGCCTTGATGCGCGCTAAATGGTAATCCATGATAACATTTTAGCACGTTTCCAACTAGTGTCCCTGGAATTACGATAAGTGGACAACCTTCCTTTCCTTCATAATATAATACTTGGTCTTCATTTAACCAACATTTCTCATAACATAAGGACTCTTTTTCTTGGGCTTCCTTCATCTTCTCCCTTCTTAACAAGTAGTCTCCTGTAACCATTTGTATACACCGTGACAGGGCATCAGCGTGCCTTATCTTCGAATTTGGTCGGTGTTCCACTATAAAATCATATTCAGATAATTTCACTGTCCAACGGGTTAGTCTAGAACTCGGATCCTCTAAATTTAACAACAATTTCAAAGCTCTATGATCTGTATATACTTTAAACTGTCGCCCGTACAAATAACATCTTAACTGTTTAACTGCAAAAATCAGTGCTAGCAATTATGCTATACTTAGATTCCGCAGAGTTCAACTGTAGGCTACAGTACGCCACTGGCCGCTCCTCTCCGTCTTTAACCTGTGACAAGATAGATCCAACCGTTTTGGTTGACTCATCGCAAGCTACAATAAACGGCTGCGAAAAATTTGAATAAATTAACAAGGGTTCCTGACTCAAAATATTTTTCAATTTACCAAAAGCCTCCTGTTACTCAGGTCCCCACTCGAAGGGACTGTCTTCCTAGTTAATTTCGTGAGGGCTTAGCAATTTCGGCGAAATTGCGAACATGACGCCTATAGTACCCAGCTAGTCCTATAAAAGACCGAACCTCCTTAACTGTACGGAGGGTTGGAAATTTCACGACAGCTTGTGTTTTCCGAGGGTCTGATTTGACTCCTTCTTTCGTCAGTATATGCCCCAAATACTCTACTGTGTCTGTTGCAAATACACACTTACTGGGTTGTGTCTTAAAATTTGCTTGCTGTAGCCTGTGAAATATTCATTCCAATTTCTCTGCATGTTCTTCTATTGTAGCCGAATAGCAAATGAAATCTTCTAAATAGGTTAAACAGTCTATCCCTTTTAATCCTGTTAAAATGATATCCATACAACTTTGGTATGTAGCTGGTCCATTATTTACCCCACAAGGCAATTTCGTAAATTGATAGTGACCCATGTGGCACGAAAAAGCTGTTTTCTCTTTATCTTCTTCCTGAACCTCCATCTGGTGATAGCCGGAAGCCATATCTAAAACTGAAAATATTCTACTAGTTCCCAGTGAATCTAGCGTATCTGTTATATTAGGAATCGGGTACGCGTCTGGCTTTGTCACAGCATTCAATGATCTATAATTAGCACAAAATCTGCATTTAGTGGATCCGTCTGTCGTTTTCTTCTTAACTAACACAATGCTACTGCTCCATGGCGACACACTTAACTCAATAATACCGTTATGTAACATATTGTGGAATGCCGATATTCTAAAAGACAACCACGTAAAACTGTAACAATTGTATATATTGCATGTAATAAATGTACAGAATAGCTGCGAAGCTATGTGGAATGTCGATGTTCAAAAGTAAGAGCAGTTTGTTCCACCGTGCATGCGCTGATAGAGTTTGCTGCTATGTAGCAGACCAGATCTTTACGGCCGTTCAGCTGGTCTGGCTGGCTGGTGATGTGGTGCTGCGTGAGCCGGTAGGAACAGCTGCCTATGGTGCGAAATATGACAAATTACCACTTCTATAGAATCGACCGCCACCCGGGCAGGAAAGGCGGAACTGCCGTTGTAGTTAGAAAATGCATTCCCCATAACCATGTAGTCCTACCACCCCTTGTTTCAGTAGAAGCGACAGGGGTACGCCGTACCAATTGGTGATAGTGAAGTGCTGCTTGCAGCTGTTCATAAATCTCCAGGCAGAGCCTGGAGTAATGCTGACATCACTGAGCTCTTAAGCATTAGACGTAAGTATATTTTGGCAGGTGATTTGAATGTTAAACACCCATTTTGGAATAGCAGAGTTTCAAACCGCTCAGGCGAGAAACTCGTGGATTTATCTGATATGAGCGAATTAGAAATTTCAGCAACACAGTGCCCCACTCATTGTTCCCCTGCGGGAAATGGTCACGTGCTGAACATTGTGGTACACCAAAGTATCAGAGTGTCAGATGTCATTGTCTCTGATATTTTGGAGTCAGATCTCTTACCAGTAGTATTCCTCATACTGGATCACATGAAAATTAGGAATCTTTCGGAATCTATTGAAAGATTTACAGATTGGGAGCGGTTTCAAAACCTCACCTCTGAATTAATATCACCTAATCTAGAAAGAAAGCCGGGGGTAGAAGCCGATAAAGCGGCACGCGACTTTGCAGCACGATTGCTTCGACATATAGGTTGTCGACAAGTAAAGTTACACTTTCAGATTTAAACAACGATCTACCTGGTCTAGATCCTTTGATAAAATACAAGCAGAGGCTAAAAAAACTGTGGCAAGAAAACAAGGATCGAGCGTGTAAATCGGTAGTCAAATGGGTCACCAAATCAATCAGATCAGACGATTGACCCGAACAATTGCACTTGAACGGTGGGAAACAACAATAGGTAACGCTGAAGTCACGCCTCAAGGTATATGGACCATTGCGAAATCTCTCTTAAAGAGAGACGGACCAAGTGCACCAACTGCTATTCATGGTTCTTCTGGCCTTAAATATCACCCTTCTGATAAAGCCAACGAAATTACCGACTGTTTGGAAATTCAGTTCACCCCGCATGATCTGTGCGACGATAACCATGAACGGCGGGTGGAGGCTGGAGTACAAGCTCTGCTTGAAACCGTAGACGAAAACCCCATTAAAGGATCAGACCATGTGACGTACAGAAATTAATAAAATCTCTGAAATTAAAAAAGATTGCGGAATTGACGGCATCCCAAATGAATGCCTCAGGCACCTTCCAAGGCGACCACTGGTTCATCTAGCCCATTTATTTATTTATTTATTTATTTATCATTGCTTTCGGCTTTCTCATTTTTCAAGTATTTGGAAGGAAGCAAAAGTAATAACTTTACCCGAACCCGGTAAAGACCCGAAATTCCCGAAAAATTTAAGTTCCTTCAGCCTCCTGTCCACGACAGGAAAACTTTTAGAAAAAGTAATTTTGAAATTACTGCAAAAACATGTTGAAAAAAGAGGCCTGCTCAACGCAAGCCAGTTTGGTTTTTGTGTACGTCACAGGACATGGGTGACACAAGGTTCGCTCCTGTCCCCTACTCTTTTCAATCTGTATGTTAATGATTCCCCCACATCTCATGGTGTTCACCTGGCCTTCTTTGCAAGCGACACCTGTCTGTATGTGACAGATCGCAAGGAGGGTTTTATTGTTGGAAAACTCCAGAGCGGTCTTAACTCAATGGAGACCTGGTGTGAGTGCTGGAATATTAAAATTAATGAAGATAAGACTCAGGGTGTCTACTTCTCTCGTAGTCGTCGACCACCTGAGTCTTGTCTTACTCTAAATGGACAAAATATTCCATTTGTAAATAGTGCAAAATATCTAGGTGTGATCTTCGATAAGAGAGTTACGTGGAGATTACACATAGAAATGATCGAAGCCAAGGTCTTCACAACATTTATTAGAATTTATTCCCTATTCAAAAGTGAGCGATTGAGCGCTAACATTAAACTAACCCTCCATAAAGCTCTTATTAGATCCGTAATGACTTATGCTAGTCCCGCCTGGGAGTTTGCCGCAGACACCCATCTAGTGAAATTGCAGTGCCTGCAAAACAAGGTTCTCCGCACCATTGGCGATTTTCCAAAGCGCACACCGGTCCGAGATTTGCACATGGCATTCAAAATGCCGTACGCATAAGTTTTCATAACAAAATTATGCAGGCAACAAGCAGAAGTCATACAAAATCATGATAATGAGAATGTTCGCAAAATCGGACAAGGCCAGGTCCGCCATAGAAAGTATAAGGAGCTTAAATTTGGCGGCTGTCAGGCATACGACCGTTCAAGTGACTAGACTACAGTGGTAGCTAATAATACTAGGAAAAAAAAAAGGGGGCATAATCTGCTGTACCTAATCTGGACTAACAGAGGCCTTGTATATATTGTACACTGAAGAAAGGAATAAGTGTGTATATGTAAATACAGACAGTGGGCTTATTAATACAGACTGACTGACAAATGACAGACCCGACCTTTCGTCAGAGAGGGCGCTCCACATAGACAAGACAGTAACTTTCATTCAAAAGAAATATCTGGTCATGAGCCCCAGCTGGGGCTCGACACCAAGGCAGACAGTTTGAATGACCGTCAGTTGAAACATGACGCTGACTCTGCAATTAGTTCGTTCCGAGACAGCAGCCCAGCCAGAGACATCAAATTCTTATGGCGACCGGGCAACTGACGTAGTTGCCGCAAGCCTCCAGCGACCAGGCAACCGAAGCAGCAGCAGCAAGTCTCCAGCGACCAGGCAGGGAACGCAGTTTTCGCAACTCCAACAACCGACCGATGCAGCGCTATATCACCATCCAGACATGCCAGCTGGACGGCCGTAAGGCTCCGCCTACTACGAGGAGTGAAAACTGTCGGCACACTCGCGGTGGAACGAACAGTGAGAATAGGCATATAGCAAGCGCGTGTGGTGAACATTAATAACGACACCACAGAGGATGTACTTGGAGAGGATCAGTTTGGATTTAGAAGAGGAAAAGGAACCAGGGATGCAATTGGGATGATGAGAATTATAGCAGAACGAACTTTGGAGATAGATGAAGAACTGTGTGTTTGCTTCATAGACTGGCAGAAGGCATTTGACCGGGTAAACTGGACCAAATAATGCAGATCCTAAAGGAAACAGGTATCGATTGGCGTGAAAGAAGATTGATTAGCAAATTGTACGTGGATCAGAAAGTTAGAGTACGACTGGACAGAGGGGAGACAAGGAGTGTGCAGATTGGAAGAGGAGTTCGACAAGGATGCTGTTTATCACCAATTCTGTTCAACTTGTACAGCGAATGCCTTACCAAAGAAGCTCTGGGTGGGCTTGGAGACTTCAAATTAGGAGGGCAAATTATTCAAAGTGTGAAATATGCAGATGAACTTTTGTTAATGGCTAAGGAAGAAACCGTGCTACAGGGTATGATTGATAGAATAATCGAAATTGGAAGGTACTATGGCATGGAAATTAATGTGGAAAAAACAAAAGTAATGAAAATTTCGAGACAAACAACCCCAGTCCAATAAAGATATAACAAAACAACTGCAGAATGTGAAATGTTTTAAATATTTGAGTAGCTTGTTAACAGATGATGGAAGGTGTACTTGTGAAATTAAATCTAGAATTGCCATGGCAAAAGTTGCATTTAGCAAGAAGCAGAATCTCTTTACCAGAAAATTGGACTTAAATTTGAGAAAGAAACTAGTGAAATGCTACATTTGGAGCATTGCTTTGTATGGGCTGAAACTTGGACACTTGGAGCAGTAGATCAGAAACACCTGGAAAGCTTCGAAATGTGGTGTTGGAGAAGGATGGAGAAGATCAGTTGGACCGATTATGTGAGAAATGAAGAAGTGTTATTTAGAGTCAGTGAGCAGAGGAATATCCTACACGAAATAAGAAAACGGAAGACTAATTGGATAGGTCATATCTTACGCGGTAACTGCCTTCTAAAAGCAGTTATTGGAGGAAAGATAGAGGGGCGGATAGAAGTGAGAAGAAGATATAAGAAGATGCTGGATGACCTTGGGGACAGAAGAGGATATTTTCATTTGCAGGAGAAAGCTCTGGATCGCATCAAGTGGAGGAACTATTTCCGAATAGGCTGTGGACCTGTCGTCTTAACAGATTACAGATGAATGTATGAATGAATGAAAACTGACTGCAGTAATTATCGGAGAATATAGCCAATTTTCCCCTCCCAAAGTTAGTTTCGTAAGTAGACGTATGATTAGGGATCCTCAGAGTGGATTGGGACATCTTTATGTGTTATTTAAATACGTTTTCACTGTAGACTACATAGTGTCGGAAGATGAGATTACTGACAAATATTGAACTGGAAAGGGTTTTTGAAAGGATGCGGCTATGGCTCAATCGAGGCATTATTCCAGCATCTGTCTGAAGGCAAATCGGGGAAAAACGAAAAATATCCTTCCGGACAGCTGGTGATCCGGGTGAAATTTGCGAGTACCTACTAAAAACAAATCTAGAGTATTACTACTATTCAAACCTTTCTGGTTTCCGACGTAATTGAACTCAGTATCAGATAGTCTGTATTTACACATACATGGTGTATCCAGGATTCGTTGTGACTTTTTTTTTTTTTAATTTTGCCCTGCAATACATCTGTTGGCGAATTGTGGCGTTAAGATTCTTGAAGTTTCAGCTGTGGCTGTGTATAATTTCAAAGCGTAAGCATCGCTGCATCATGTGTTCTGACTTTCAATGTAACAGTACTGTTTTGACTCTCGTCGGAAAATGACGTTTGATCAGAGAGCCAACATCAAATTTTGTTTCAAGTTAGGCAAAACAGCCGGAGAAGCGTACGAAATGATGAAACGTGTGTACGGTAGTGATATTTTGAGTCGCTCGAACATTTTCGATGGTCTGAAGTATTTTGTGACTGCAGGGAAGACATTGAAGACGCTCCACGTGCATCAAAGCCGAGAACAAGTCGCTCGGAAGAAAATGTGAAAAAAGTGACCGAAATCCTTGCATCAGACAGATGTGTTTCTGCAAGACTCATCGAGAAGGTTTTGGGAACGGAAGATTAAAATGTACGAGGAGGGTTCTGTATATAATGCCTCCAATTTTTTTAAGAAAGCTACAACAGATACAGAAAGCATAATAACGCAGTTAAATAGACCAAGATTTCAGCTACTTAGTTATTGTTCCACATAATCACCACCATTCCTTACGCACTTTTGCCAGTGATGAACAAGAGCCTGTATACCGCGCTCGTAAAAGTCTGCGCCAGCAGAGGCAAGCCACTTTCTTACAGCTGCAATGACAGCATCGTTGTCTGGAAAATGTTGCTCACATAGTCCATCTTTCATAGGCCCAAAGAGATGGAAGCATGAAGGTGCTAAATGTGGGTATAAGGTGGATGTGGTAGGACAGTCCAACCAAACTTTGCAATATGCGCGGTTGTCGCCAAATTGGTATGGGGTCTAGCGTTATCGTGTTGCAAGCGGAAGGTTGTCTGCTTCTCTGGGCTGACTCGGGAAATGCAGGCTTTCAGCTTACTCAACGTCGTCTTGTAGCGTTCAGAATTACAGTCTCACCAGGCTCCATGATTCCAACAAAATCACACCCCGCCTATCTCAAAAGACCGTGCACATCACTTTTCCTGCTGATGGCTGGGTCTTGAACTTCTTTTTCCTTGGGGAATCCGGATGTCGCCACTCCATGTAATGTCTTTTGGATTCCGGCTCGCAGTGGTGACACCACGTCTCATCTCCGGTGACGATGCTGTCCAGAAGCTTGTCAACTTCAGCCTGAAACTGGTGTAACAGGTCCTGAGAGACTTCCATTCGAAGAGTTTTGTGATCCTGTGTAAGCATCCGCGGGACCCCCTTGGAAAAACTTTGCGATATTTCATCTTCCTCAACATCGTTTCCAATGCATTACAACCGATATTAAAGCGTGCAGGCAGTTCCCTGGTCGTTATCCGCTGATCTGTACGGACGAGCTGATCGAGGTGCTGTTCATTGTGACGAATGGCAGCTGAGCAGGGACACCCAGGTAGTGGCTTGTCGTGCACTTCACTTTCGCCACTACTCACCGTCTCACTGTGCTGACATACATATTATCGTCTCCGTATACCTTTAGAAAGCGTCGATGGATGTCAATGGGTGCAATTTTTTCGGCAGTGAGATATGCAACAACACATCTCTCTTTCACACGCGCTTCTATGCCAGACGCAATTTTGGTAGACTGCTCTGCTATCGCTATCTGTCGCACGACAAACAATCTAATAGTAGATTGGCAGGAAGGTTCAACCTTTACTAGAAACCACCAACATCCAGCTCAGACGTTACATATTAACACAAAAAAATAGTAGGCATTGTATACGGAACGCCCTTCTCACTCTGCATGAAATTTTGACCGAGGATTTGGAGAAATGGAATGTCTGTGCGCGGTTTGTATCGCAATCGCTGTCAGGCGATGAAAAACATTGCAGAGTGGAACACTGCAAAGACATGTTACGGTCGGCCCAAAGTTATACAAAATTTAAAAAAATTGAATGTTTCTGGTGACGAGACATGGTGTTTTCAATATGAGCCTCTCACAAAGTGGCAGACTGAAGCGTGGTTGAATCCAAAGAAATTCGAGTATAGACACTGGTAACTGTTTTCTTTGATTCCACAGGAATTTCTGCCAGATAATCAAATTGTGAATTCTGGTTACTATATTGTAGTCCTCAATCGTTTGTGGGCGAGAATTCTTCGATTTTGACCTGAATATCGAGAGCAATGTTCCTAGTCGCTTCTCCACGACAATGCCACACCCCACAAATCGAAGATCGTGCGCGTTTTTTTTTTGGCCAGAAAAGGGATCACAGTTCTTGATCATCCTTCATATTCGCCAGATTTGGCTCCAGCATATTTCTGGTTGTTCCCAAAAGTTAAGCTGGCGATTAAAGGAGACTGTCACGCCACCATCCAAGACATCCAAAGGGAATGTACCGCAGTTTTAAATGTGATTCCACAAAAGGAGTACAGTGACGGTTTTCGAAAACTTTTCAATCGATTCCAGCTATGTATTGATTCAGTTTGAGACTGTTTTGAATAAAAAGAATGAAATTTTGAAAATAATTCACGTCTTGAATTTTTAATGAACACAGCCCTAACAGAACCTGGACACACTGTGTATATTAAATAATAAGAGGAGATATAATGGGGTAGTACATCAGCTGACTGTGTACTCCATGTCGCGATCGAGAGACTAGCACCCGTTCTTCGTTTTAGGGAGGTGGACTTTAAAAAATCTCCCGCGGAATCCATCTATACCGACAGAGTTGTTCGTGGTTTCCCAGACTTCCTCCAAAAGATTTACTTTAAAGTTGCACACTACTGAGCCCTTCCGTATCCTTTCCATTTCGTTGTTATCTTATTGTCTTAGAATGAGGCGTGTTGGCCGTACTGTTGCCGAATAAGACAATCATCAAATGTAACAAGTTGTACGACAAACTTGAGTTCGTGTGCATGATCGTCTTGTACGTTTCGCTCCTACAGGACCATCTTCGTCATACGAGCCTCTGAAGGAGATCTTAGGGGACCGAAAATGTAGGGCGATTATATTAAATCTAGTTTCAGTACAGCTTTTTGCGATTGAATGTTGCCTTATTCCTCAGCAACTCACTAATAATCCTACATATTCTTCTGTTTGCCACCTGTTTCACGCTGGTTGCTTTCTTGGCTTATTCTTCAACCCCGAAGATGGATGCCACATGTCCATCCGAAACGTTCGTTAGCTTTCCAAGGACAACACGACGTTATATCCCAGAAGACAGAACCATTAAAAAAATCAATTAATAGCTGCTTGTCTAACTGCTTAATCATTTAATTAGTTTGTTTGCTAATTGTCTAGTTTACTGGGTAATTAATTATTTGATGGGTTATGTAAGATTTGAGGTTTTCACAGCGGCGACAATGTAGAATTCCGTCTTCTGGGTTGTGGCGCCATGTAGATCTTGTGTGAACCGACGTTCCTCTGAACTACATCATCCTTCATTTGATCGGCTAATTTATCGGTTTATTAATTAAAGAAGCGATCCGTCAGATGTTAATAAAATTACACTTGCAACCGCTCTTTGGCTGTCACTTCTTATAACCGTTGGGCGCCACTTCTTGTGACCGTTGCCTATTTTTTATTGTATTTATTTGCCCGCTTCGGTAGATCACTTGACTCATTTATTTGCCCGCTTCGATAGAACACTTGGCTCTTTTATTTGCCCGCTTCGGTAGAACACTTGAATCTTTTATTTGCCCGCTTCGGTAGAACACTTGACTATTCTATTTTCCCGCTTCGGTAGAACACTTGACTCTTCTCAGGGTTGTGTACGGTAATAACTGGGGCAACGAGGAGACTACACATTTAAAGCTAGTCCACTGATACAAATCAAAGACACTATTTTCTGCTTAATCACAAATTGTTTATTTCAGAAGCAAACACTGTATCTTTATTAGAAAGTGCGGAGTAATGTGCCCTTTTTATTATTATCAAAGATTAATCGAACCAAATAAAGACGGATAAATTTAGATATACTTGGAGAGTGCAGCTCATTACGTCTACCTCTGGTGAATTCAAAATGCCAAGTCCTTCTGCTCACTCTATTCTGCGGGAGCGTCACTTCATCCACTGTATAGGATTTGAACCGAGGACCTTTCCCCCAGACAAGAATAGTTTCCTAATGGCTGATTTTAACTGCCAATTCATCATACCATCAGTACTAGACAATCACATTACTAACTTTGAGAATAAAGAGATCCAAAGATATTGAACCCTGAACCCTACATGTGAAAGCGGTTATTTCTTAGTTTATGGTCTAATTACACCCTTCCGAAGACACTTTTATAACAGCTACCCTATTAGCAAAACAACATTTACATATTCGGCAAATTACAGATATGCCTTTCCATGATATCCTCGACCCTTCCCGGTCACCCAAGCTGCAGGTAACAAAAGAAGGCAGTTGCTCCTGTCCAAATGCGAAAAGCAAGTCATAACTTCTTAATGGATGGGTCTCCCAAAAAATCAGTCACTCTATTGAAATGGCTAAAGAGAAACATAGTGTCCATTAAAGAGTTTTAAAAGGTTTGGACTGTCACACAATTCTCCATAAGGCTTGGATGAATCTAAGCCAGAAGCTTTATAATGTAGTTCGTGATTCCAGCCGATTACAGTTGCAGCGCAAAGACATTAACACTCTTCGCCCGCTTGAACACAGGGGTCAATGGGGTCGTGAGCAAGAGCGCGCATGAAGTCTTCAAACCGCTCGTTGCACCGGCAGGAGACGACAGGTCGTGTCGGTAAATCTGCTGTCTGTCGGCGATCCCTGCTGTGTCTATTTTATCCCATCTGATGCAACAGAACTGTTAGCCGACTCGACGGCCGAGCCGGCAAAAACCGCTCCGTATGTCATCAATAAGTACCGGATTTGTATGCCCTAATGCTCTGTATGGGGCTGAAACTTCGACACTTAGGGCAGTAGATAAGAAACATCTGGAAAGTTTCGAAATGTGGTGTTGGAGAAGGATGGAGGAGATCAGTTGGACCGATTATGTGAGAAATGAAGAAGTGTTAATTAGAGTCAGAGAGCATAGGATATCTTACATCAAATAAGAAAACGGAAGGCTAATTGGATTGGTCATGTTTTATGTAGAAACTGCATTCTAAAAGAAGTTATTGATGGAAAGATAGAGGGGCGGCTAGAAGTGACAAGAAGACGAGGAAGAAGACGTTAGAATATGCTGGATGACCTTGGGGACAGAAGAGGATACTGTCATTTGAAGGAGAAACTCTAAATCGCATTAAGTGGAGGAATTGTTTTGGAAGAGACTGTGGACCTGTCATATGACAGATTACTGATGATGATGATGATGATGAAAAATCCCTTAAATATATATGCATTTATGCATGAAAAACTTCCGAAATATGCACTAAAATTTGCACATAAATATTTATACCAAATATTAAAATTGATTTTACATTATTTTAAGACCAACAAAACAATATTTACATTCATTTTATGTAAACACTGAATGATTCACTTGCAATAAAAAGCTATACTTAAATACAAATCTAGCAACAAAGCCAACATATTTCATTACTTAAAAAAAACCAATGGTACTCATATTTAGCTCTCTGAAATTTCAACTTCTCTTCTATTGCAGTTCACAATTACTAAATGTTTTAGGTTTTCCATAGTTAGTCACCTCCTATTGTCACGTAAGATGTCCTTATAGGGGGAAAAACGTCTTTCCACCTCACAGTAACTTAGGGGCGCATGTACAAAAGTCGCTATTTGCTCCACTGTTAGTGATGTTTACTTGGCAGTTCAATACGTTTACCAGCTAAAATTTCTTCAATTTCACAAATTTGTTCATATCCTGGATTTTTTAAAGAATGCTGTGTACATTTTCTTTTACTACTTCACGAACTCTTCCAGGTATCGAATTCAATTTGAGAACAGTGTTTTTGAACACACTTAACGACTGATACAAAGTAGTATTGCTATTGCTTGCCTCCAGTGAGGACATGGTGGATGGAAGATGAGAGAAGTGAGCAGATATATATAGGGCTTGAGGTGGGGCGGGATGCGGCGGGATGGCATTCCGATTCTTTTCTAAATGGCTTAAAAGCATCCCGTCACTTCTTTGACAGTAAATGCAATGTGCAATAACTGTTCTGTTGTTGTTATCTGTTTCATGGTTCTACAGGCTACTCCCCTGCGTCGTCTAACTAAATTTTGCTTTCGTGTGGTATTGTTTCAAGCCCCCGAGAATGCACAGTCCCACATCACATTTCTCGCACTTCGTCTGAACACGTTTCCTCTTTCCACGTGCAGAACAAACACGACATTTCATTCTCATGGCACAAGAGGTCGGCCAGTGATGTCGATTGGCCTCCTCTAGACGAAATATTGTGGATGACAGAGCAAGAGGTCGACCTAATGGGTGTCGTGGTTGGGAACGACACATTACAGCATGTTCCAGCATGTTGCGCATAAGGGTAAGACGAAAGTCCCTATGTGACACTTTCGCACCGCAGAATGATAGCAGGATGAAACTGTTCAGAATCGTCAGATCCAGTAAATGGAAGACGCTTGTTTGGGGTTTTCAAAGAAAGTAGGGGCAGGCAATTTTCCTTTGTATCAACTTCCGCCAAATACCCTGAATAAGCTGAGAAACTTGTGAAGATAGATATATATAGGCTTATGGCCAGCACACTTTTATGGCATGGGGTTTCTGCTAACAAGCCCAAGTGTTACAAACAGGAAAAATTTTATACTGCAGAACTGCCGTGTGAAGAATTTTTTAGTTAATTCCATTCATTTATCATAAAAATTGTATTAGATAGAGCAGTTCCAAATGCAACGCTCAAGCACTCTAAGTGGAACTGGCATTTAAACGTAGAGCAGAAACGTGGATTTAAACCCCTGCAAGCAGCGGGCATTTAAATAAACCCCGGTCAGCTAGCTTTACCTGCGTTTCAAAACTCCGGCGGTTAAAGGTTAAGGAAAGATTCATTTTCGTATTCTTAAGACCGATAATAAATTATACAATGTCGGAAACAGTTTGTCCTTCTTTTGCCTTGCATCCCATCGCATTCCAATGTGGAGGTGGCCTGTCTCCAACAGAACAGTTATTTACAACAAAATTTTAAGTTTTTCTATTGTTGATGTCACGTCTGAATTATTAGTTATTTTATTGAAAATGAGAACACAGTATCTTGGCAGAAAATTAGTTACACATTTCCTACTCCCTCCTACTTCATTGGACAGAAATAAATTTGGTGTTGAAATAGCATAGTCGGCAAACTACAACTAGAGTTATGACGGGTACAGGCTGTATTCTCACATCCGGTAATACATATATAAACTTGTAGAATAATGTGAGAACCCATCCCATTTAAGTGATGGGTCAGACGTTTACAGTAAATAACCACAAAAGTTTATATTGTTGATGACACGTCCCAGCCGTAAGGACACACATATTTTATTCTATTCCAACCAATGTGAATTTAGCCAGAAATTTTAGTGGGGGGGATCCTTGGGTTGATCTATGCTACAATGACAGAAACTGTACGAAATGTTATTTTAGTTCAGCATCAGTTTTCATTTATCGTTGAAAATGGAGAAATGGATAATTCGCAGTAAGAAACCCAAGTTAAGTGAAAGTGGCAGTAATGAACCGTGTGCAACTGTAAGTAAAAGTGAAACAATTTTAAGTTCCATCCACTGCAACAAAGATGAAACCACCGAATGTGTGAATACAGCTGCAATAGATGGCAGCGTGACTCAAAATCAGGTGCATGAAAATGACGTTAATTATTTCCCTAATTACTGGACACAAGATCAATGGCTAGAAAAATTGAAAATGTACGAGTGGTTGACAATTAGTAAACAAGGGCTAGGCTGTACAACATGTAAATCAGTAGGAACTCTAGGGCCTGCAAAAACATAAGGTTTGAAATTATCTAGTGAGTGGTGTGAAGGTGGGGTCAAGGAATATGGTGAAACAAAAGAGAAGAAACAACAGTCGATTAGGAAGGATCTGTCTTGTCATAAACGATTGGCAGCTCATGTTAAAGCTAGTTACATTTTATGCCTTGTTAAAAAAGAAACAATTGAATGTCTGAATGTTAAAACACAAGAAAAACAATACGTTACAATTTGTCGCATATCAAATAGCTTATCAAATAGCGAAAGTGAACCGTCCCATGACAGATTGAATTACAAGAACTAAATGGTTTAGCTATGGGGCGTATCTTGCAGTCTAATCATGCGTGCACTGATATTTGTGATTATATAGCAGATGAAATGAGGAAGAAACTTGTTAAATATATTATTGATAATGATCTTAAGATAGGTTTCACGATCGATGAGACTCCTACTCGAAGTAAAAAAGAAGCTCTTGTAATCTGTTTACGTTGCAAACTGCCTGATTCCATGGATGCGAGTAGTTATTTTTTTGATATAGTGGAATTAGGAAATACAACAGCTGAAACAATCAGGGACGA
>NW_019734325.1:125898-135855 GCF_002891405.2 Cryptotermes secundus
GCTGATAAAGAGATTAGAGAACTCGCTGAGTCATTTATGGTGTGTAAGAAAACTTCAGTTCATGGATTCCATGAATATTACATGAATATAATGAATGGTGGTGACATGTATCCTGATGAACTAAAGCCGTTGATTACAGCTGCAAATACTATTATTATTTCAACTGCAGAGTGTGAGCGTGCATTCAGCAACATGAACAACATTATTTCAACCATCCGAAGCTCGATGCTTTTAAAAACAGCATCTTGTTTAATGTTTATTTCATCAGTGGTACCCCCTGTTAGTGCTTTCGATGCAGAATATTATGTAAAACAATGGCTAAAGAAAGGACGTCGACATGCAGATTACCAGTCTTGTGCAGCCCCCGCAGGTAGAAGATCAGCGACTTCAGAAAGCAATGAAAACATCTTGAAAATATTCTAAAGACAAGTACGCGTAATGCATGTGTGACTTTATTTTAAAGCATGGCATTTAAACTATTGTAATATGTTCGTACGTCTTAGATGGAACACAGAGTATATACATCACTCGGTATATTTTTATAATTTATGTCTGTGAATTAAAAGGCGAAAACCATCTCGGTTCTATTTTCATTCAACCTCAAGCACTGGATATATAGGAAAAATTAGTTTCCAGTTCTGCGTTTTTTAGTACATCTTGGGCAGTTTGAATTGATGCTGCACTTCTGGGATCAAATGTATTCACGACATTCCGAACTGTTTCTAAATGTTCGGTATAATAAATCGCTGCACACAGACATGTGCCCCAGCGCGTTAAAATTGGTTCTGGCGGAAGTGGAACGCTCGGTGCTACTGCTTCAAAGGCTTCTTTTCTGTATGGCACTTTAACAAACATTTTTCACAAAAGACACCAACTTGTCAACAAGCGGAATATATGCACGAATTATTTCTACAACACGGTGCAACCCATGGGCAAGGCAAGTCAAATGTATCATATTTGGAAATATATCTTTAAGAACAGTACCGGCTTTCATCATATAACTTACGGCATCAGTCACAAAGAGCAATACGCCCGCATACTGAATGCCATTCGACCACAGTAAATTCGTGGATTTGATAAAGAATTCGGAAACTGCGGAACTATTTGTGGTTTGAAATTGCTCTACCGCAAGAAGATATGTGGTAGATTGTTCATTCTTATTAAAGGATCCAACTATACAATTTGCAATAAACCGTCCCTCACAATCTTGTCTTTTGTCGATTGATACCCACACAAAATTATTTGAATCTTATCTCTAATGCTTTCAGTTGTAAGATCGTAACACTGCTTCACGTAATTTTTGAGCTCAGTAGATTCATCCGGCACTTTGCACTGTGTATACCTCTCTCTGAAGTTTCTCAGAGTAGGACTGGTTAATTTCCACAGCGGAATATCTGCCGCTAAAAAGGCTTCGCATAAATCAAAGGAAAACTGAAAAACTATTATTAGAAAATTCACTAAGCAATTTTTTAACAGGAGCACTTTTCGTGGATTCAATTTTAATATTCTCTTTGTGTATATTAGTGTTCAAATGCTGAAGCACTTGAAAGCATTTTTCACAACCAACTGTTTTCCCACACGCTCGGCAATAAAGAATTTCGTTATCCGTACTTATCATCTCTCCTTCAAACTCCCGCTGATACAGCTGTAATTTAGTTTTCTGACTTACTTTCACTTTCGGCATGACTACAGAAAGCTAACAAACTTAACTACAGACTAGTCACCACTAATGTGAATGGCCCCCAGCTTCAAATGAAGAAGCGTAACGAAACTCATGGAGACTTCGGAAATAAATAAGTGAAGTCCCTTATCGGTTGAATAGTGTTACGATGATAGCGGCTAAATGTGAACGCTTCCGACTAATCTCTTCGCGGCAAGTTTGATGGTACGCAGATGACGCAAGTTACGAGTAGAGGGATCGGGGAAGTCCCGTGCTGAGTATTGCATTAGAAACATGAATCATGATGAAATGTTGAGTCAAATATGCAACTTATTCTAATACGGAAAAGAAAAGTTGTACACATACGACCATGATTGAAAATTTGAATATAAAATTGAAAAATATATATGATAAACATTTTGAAAAAAGAAATATGCAGTATAAATAGCGATCTTCGAAAATATGATGCTTATTCATAAAATAGGCAAAATATGCATTTATATGCTCCATCAAACCATGTCCAAAATTTAAGAAATGAAGCAATTCATTCATATATCCAAACGAGCATACTTTCTGGATGCAAGAAAGAAATATGCATTTGCACTAAAATCCGGTCCCTAGTCATCACCCTAAGAGTATGACTACGACGTATTTTCATATTACAATAAATACTTGAATTTTAAATGTTGTGAACAGTCGCTACAGTTCGTTAATATCCTCTGGCAATACCTAGTAGGAGACTATGGGAACAGCGTGAATCGAGAGAGAGAGAGAGAGAGAGAGAGATTTGACTTCGAAGTTTTAATTTCTTTTAAAATGTCGATGTAGCATTCATTTTCAAGTTTAATTTCAATTTTGGTTGCTAACAACGAACCCGTAAGGGCGAGGGCACACCAAGGAAACTGGCAACTGCTATGTAACTGCAATATCCGAGAGATGTCGCCAATTTCAAGCAGGCATCCGATTTCCAGATTAGCAGGCGCACACTGAGGAAACTTATGTTTGAGTAGTTACTCACACCAACTTAAGTGGGTATATTCGTCAGACGAAATGCATGATTGAATTTTTTAATTTTGTCCACTTATCTTCTGCAATGGAAGATAATAATACTGCTCCTGTCATAAGATGTTGGTATTTGAGACCGGTTGGGACGATGTGAGAAGAGAGGACGACGACCATAAGGAAATTATTGTGATGTTAATTAATTTTTGTCTTAATTACGGTCAACTTATTTTAATCAGGAGATATCACGTTCACACGCGATACGAAATTTTCACACGCAGTGCAACTATTTTAGCAAGCTAGACTACACCTGATGATAGCCGTAGACAGCTTAACCATGTAATGTGGAAGGGTGACTATATAAGAAATTGTATTGAAGACGGAAATATATGTGAAATAAATGATATACTAACGCAATATGTATGTATGTATGTATGTAATAAAAAACTCTTAAGCCTGTAGCGAACTACACCGACCGAGCGACTGTCGCTTGTCTGCGAAGTTAGTGCCAACTTTTGCGGATGGAGGCTGTCATGTGGTCAGCGCAACGGATTCCCACGGTCGTTAATCTGGATTTTCTAGACCGGGGCTGCTATTTCCTTGAAAAAGCAACTCAATTATCATCATGAGGCTGAGTGGACCCCGTTACAGACCCACTACTTATCAGAAAATTTAGTAGCGTCGGAAATCGAACCCAGACCTCTGGATCTGCAGGCAGGAACTTTGACCGCTAGACTATAGTGGCGGTTAAATACAATATTAGGAAAAGATTTGGTGCATCCGTTTCTCTGTGACAATATAAATGAAGGCGCTTATATAGTTTCCGTAGACCTTAGCCTGGATCCAGATTCCTTTTTCCCATGAGAAATTTTTTCTCAGACAAGAAGACAAAGTTCTGGGTTGAACTGTAATGGCATGTATTTCAGACAGTGGACAACAATCAAAATGTCAGCATAATGAATGTCAACCCCCTTCACAAATCTTTGAAGAATCATCATTTATCCTATCAGAGATCCTAAATGAAAATGGAGAAACAACTCTGCTCTCTGGATACAGTGTGTACCACAGTTACATTTGATATACAGTAAATAAAAATCTTCAGACTCTGATCCTAGAAATACGATGAATCTCATGGCACGCTGCAGTTTCATGGAAAGGATACACAAATTGTAGAAGGCTTCTGTGGTTTTAACACTTGCATGAAACATTTTTCAATCTTGTCACAATTTTCATTCATATTTCTTAACACTGCCTTAAGGAACAATGCGCCCATTATGCAACAAAATAAAACTCCCTTTCCGGAAATTTTGGAAAAGACAGAAAATTCACCTGAAAGGAGTTGCTTCATGTAAAGACAGACAGAGTCCAGAAAGCCAGTACAGTTATGCATATATAAATGAAATGTGACTGACACATGAACTCACCCCAAGTTCAGCCTTCAGTGCCAGAAATGGCATCCCAAAAGGATTGTTCTCATCAACTTTTACATTCATGGCCCAATTACACATCTCACTGGATGGACCAGGTATATTTTTTCAATAAGACAGTACAGATCTGTAAAAATCACTGCACCCCATTGAATCACATCTATGCGCTCTCAATGACAGATAACATTACAGATGGTTTACATTGCATCAGACTGGTAACAGCTGCTTTGTAAAAATTTTCTTCTTTACAAAGAAATGTTTTCCTGACCAACCAACTAAACAAACAAATTCCCTCGCCCGCTCACTGACTGACCAACTTAACAATATCCTTCATCAAAAGCTAACAGTCATTCAGTAAGTGCAGCATTTCTCTGCTAGTGACTCTGAGGAAACTAAATGACTTTCATGTACGATGGGGTACCCAAAAGAAACCGAACTAATTTTTTTTTGTGGGCAGAGCTTTTGTAGTACCGCGTTTTGCCGCTATGAGCCCATAGAGCTAACATTCCTGAGTCGATAAGCCGACTACCGTTGCTTCAGAAGGTAAGGACTAGTTTCGGCAGAGTTCATAGTGACAACTGTTTTGTGTGATCGTCGTTTTTGCAATGGCTGATTTTCGTGAACAGCGTGCGGTGGTGAAATTCCGCTTTTTGCTCGGGAAAAGTGGAACAGAAATTCTTGAAATGTTAAAAACGGCGTACAAGGACGATGCTATGGGGAAAACTCAAGTGTTTGAGTGGTTTTCCCGTTTCAAAAATGGTGAAATGTCAATTGATGACAAACCTCGTTCTGGTCGTCCTTCCACGGCCCGAACACATGAAAATGTTGAAAAAATTCGTGAAATCATCAAGGAAGATCGACGACGGACCATTGAAGAAATTGTGGAGCTGTCGGGAGTGACTTGGAGCTCAGCGGCCAGATTTGTAGCAGTCGGGTGACTGGTTTTTCCATCATGACAATGCCCCTGCTCACACAGCCCTGTCTGTACGACAATTCTTGACCAAAAATGGTATGACCCCTGTTCCTCACCCTCCATACTCACCCGACCTTGCCCCGTGCGATTTTTTTTTGTTTCCTCGAATGAAAAGAGACATGAAAGGAAAAAACGATGGAGGCGCTGTCAAGCATCTCAAAAGATGAATTTAGACAATGTTTTGAAAAATGGAATAAAAGACTAGACAAGTGTATTAGTATAAGTGGAGAGTACTTTGAAGGGGATTGAAGGTTTGTACTTAAAATTTGAATAAATAAGTTTAAAAAAAATAAGTTCGGTTTCTTTTGGGTACCCCCTCGTATATTATGTTCTCCAGTATTCAGTTTCATTCACATGTTTGTAGCAAGAGTATGAAATGGTCACAGAATCACTTCTGTGTAGACATATTGTCTAGTGTGGTGTTATCGCACTTCACAACTTTACCCACCAACATCGGCTTCCTCCTCGTACCTCGCAAGTAATACGAGCAACACACAGTAACTATTAGACTCACTAACAGAAAACTAACTCAGTGACTACAAAACTAACCCACATTAAGCACTGTTGCGGCGTGACGGGGGGGGACGTGGAGGTACCTCCACCGCTTCCGCCACTGTACCTCTCTCTCTCTCTAGCTCCCGCTACACTTATCTCCTGCCGGGATGACGGAGGACGAGGAAAGATCCCTCTCCGTCACCCTAATTAGTAGGCTGCCACCATCTTGTTAATTCAAGAAATCTCGTACTTCTCTTAGCTTGCATTACTGTCTGGGGTAACCGTAAATCGCCGAAGCTTTGGGACGTCCTGGAGTCGGAGGAAGAGGATAACACTCGTGGATATGTGAGGTTGAATGAAACTCGTCACATTCCTAGCCTATTCTATTTACCTACGTCTTTAAATACACTATATACACCGTGCCGACGTTTGTCGGTTCGACTTACATTAAAATAATCTTGCAGTGTCTCATCATGTCCACCACCTATCACCCTGCTGTCGGTATTCTATGCTTGGAATCACTGAATGACCTAACCCATCTGGTTAGCCTATCTCTCCCGGGTTACACTTTACACTTTACACTTTGCACTTCATGATCATGGCTATATGAAATGGTTCCACTTACTTGAGCTGAAGATGAGAAGGCTTGTCATCACGACCCAGCGTCCACTCATGGCCACAATTGAGGTACTAATGTAATAATGACATTAATAAAAATAGATCCGACTAGAATCGAATCGAATAGCCAAAAAAAGCTAAGAAGCTAAAAAGCTAAAAAGAGCCCCTAAAATGGGTCGTCTCGGGTTTTTATAACCTCTGCTATGCTGACTCGTTGTCTTCCGGGTATAGGGGTCCTCCTACCCTGACGTGATTTTGGGTCGGTGGAGCTTGTTTATTGGTTGTTAATCGAGAAGGGGTTGACTCTTTTGGTAAGCCGCCTCCTCCTACTCAGCATTTTTCGTCTGCCTTAGTGCTTATGACACATTTCATATAGCCCTTCCGTATTGTCAGCGGTTCCCGCTGTCGTGTTAACATTCTGATTAGTCAGGAATTTCTTTTACTTCCTTGTAAACCCAGCTCTCCGGTTCATGTCCTTATTACTATTCAGTTTAGTTTAGTTTTTTTTTTGTGTTTTTTTTCCATCTTACATCTAATTGTAGTGATTCCAAATTTACCCAAAACTACTTCTACATGTACGTAACCCTTTGCTGCATAACAAGCACTCTGCACATTACTTTGACCCACTGCCATTAATTTCCTTAATTTTCTTAAAATCTGTTTCAATATTATATTCCCATCCTCTCGTTTTTTTTTTTAATTTGAGTATCTGCTACTTAAGTTACCAACAAAAAATTCTGTGAACATTTTCCCAATCGGAACTGTCTGTTCCAGCCTATTGTAATCATAACGATTCATCTACCGGCACAATAAGTGTATCAGTGAATCAGTGCCAGAATGTTTATTATGCAATTATCTTTGTTCCTGCAGACGTCATTCCTATTCTACCTTACAGTGACTTCTTTGCCACTTCGTTTTAAAGCAGCTACAATTCGGGATCTTCTCTGTGTACGAGTTGTTTCACAGTCATGCAAAACATGTGGGTAAAAGTACGGCATTTTTTAATCTATTTATTTTCCTCATAGTAGATAAGGTCACAACATAAAGAATAAGCACAAAATGAATCATATATTTCTTTCATGATATCAGTAGTTGATACAAATAAAAGATAACTAATCACATTCATTCATACACACAATCTCAAACACCTTATATACAGATTATTATTATTATCATCATCATCATCATCATTATTATGGGGCATGCGGTAGCGTAGTTGGTTTGGGCACTATGCTACAAGCCAGAAGGTAGCGGGTTCGATTCCCAATGTCATGGGATTTTTCAATTGACCTATTCCTTCCATCTGCACCATGGCCCAGTGTTCGACTGAGCCTCTAACAGAAATGAGTACCAGGGACCTTTCTGAGGACAAAGGGCGGCCAGTGTGTAAGGCTGACGGCTTGACCGCCATCTGTGAGCCGATTGTCTAGAAAATGTGGAAGCCTCGACATCTCATAACCCTATGGGTCTTCATGGCCTGTTACAGGGACATCTTTACCGTTAATGTATTATTATTATTATTATTATATGGCATTTACAATATCGCAGATCGTGAGTCAAGGTTTGTCGAATAGGTTGGGCTAGAAGTAAGGATCTCCACTTGTGTTCGGAAGGTGATCTGTTCGAATCTCGGCCGGGGCACAGTTTCTCGTGCTTCTTCTCAGCCATTCCATGCGAATGTCGGGATAATACCTCGATCAGATCATGACTGCTCCCTTTAAAATCCTTGCCTGTACATCTACGCACTACCATGTGATGCCACACAGTTTCGTTGCTGAAGGTGTTGTTAAATAAGCCACACTAAAAGGCTTCTAAAGTAACATCGCAATTTCTGGCTACCGAAAAATTTTTTTGGAGCGTCAGCACATAGCACGAACACAAACGATGTAATAGTTCACGAGCCAGCAGTTTTCTGTTTTCAGAACATCTCGTCTGTTCTGTCGGTACTGATATTTTGATGAGGGTATGCAAAATGTATATATATACAATGGCAAAGTTTCACAGCTATTTCTGCGTTGTTCTTCGAGTATAGACATAAATGTCGGCCTCAGCGTAACACTCGATAACATGTAGGACTAGGAAGGAATAGGAGAGACAGCAGGGAAAATTAATAGAATGAGAATGTATAGAAATGATGAGACTCACCGCTAATTTCTCAACAGGCATTATACCAGTGGTCTTTAGCAAATATTGCAGAGGAAGTGTTTCAAGTGTTTCAAGAGACAGCGATGCACCTTGTTACTACAGGACACTTAGGACGGAAGTTCCAGAAAAATGGCTTGGCTTGAATGCATACGATTCGCACTTGGAAAATAACTAGTTAGAATTTTCATTGGTTTCCTCAGTGGTTCCAGGCAAATTCCCGGGGTGTCTCATAAACGGCACAGGGTAATGTAAAGTTTTCTCTGTGCTTAAATAATTAAGCACTACACCATGAAGGCGTATGGGGGAGGGGATATACGGGTCCACATTTTCTTGACCTCGCCACTAATTGGAAGTGAGTGGTCAGCTTCAAGCTCCGGCCGCATTACACTCGGTACGAATTGAATAGGAGTTTGGGTGAAACCCAGAGCCGGTCTGGATGACGTGGGGAATTGAATATATTTTTATCCTACGGGGACTCGCTATACTGACTGCGCTATCCTGGCTCCCGATTCATCAGTTATGTAAGCCCAGTTACTGTTTCTCACTCAGCAGTTCATGGATCACTGCCAGTCTGCAATTCTAGTCAGCTTTATAGTACGCGAGCAGAAGTCCCGGATCTTAGCCCGGGAAATGGTTGTTTTGTGCACAGTTATTAACAGCCCTGGCTACTGTTGCCCGAATATCTTTGGGGATATTTCCTACCTTGAGCGGGAAACGTGTATGTTCAATGAAATTGTCAGTATGGTGATTTTGGCTCGTGATCGGATGATGTTTCTTCTTAAAAGAAAGTTACTGTCTTGTCCATGTGGGGCGCCTTCTCTGACGAGAAGTCGGGTCTGTCATTTGTCAATCATAGTCTGTATTAGTAAGTCCATTGCCAGTATTTACATATACAGTGGAGCCTCGCTTAAAGAGCATAATTCGTTCCAGAATCTTACTCGTAATGCGAAACACTCGTTAAGCGAGACAATTTTTCCCATATAAATTAATGTAAAATACGATAATGCGTTCCATGCCGAAAAAAATACTCAGAAAATTTTATGTATAACGTTTATTCAAAGAAAATTACATATACATTGTTAAGGAGCGTGAATCATCTTCATCTTTTCTTCTATGCGGAATGAATCAACCTGGAATTTGAAACGATTTGCAGAAAAACAAAATCGAAATAATTAGTTTATTTTTATGATAAATATCTAATTCTTTTTTACTAGAAAGCTGTCTAGAGACTTTTTTTTCTGCCGACGCTTCAAAATTTGGTGAAAATGCGAAACAGCATTATCATTAAATAAATTTGTAGCGCGCATAGCCACTGCCTTATTAGGGTGATGCTTTTCAATGTACGATGCAACAATTTCCCATGCTTTCAGCATTTCTCTTATTGCACCAGAAGATTGTTGCTTTGCTGTTTCTTCCTCCTCCTCCTCTGACAAACTCTCCCCCACAACTTCTTGCTGTGAAACACAATGCAACTCCATAAGGTCTTCGGTGGTTAGATCCTGGCTGTGCTCTTCCACAAGCTCATCGATATCACTGTTATCCACCTCCAGCCCCATGATCTTGGCCAAAGACACAATCTCGTTGACTACAGACTCCACAGGTACTATCTCAAACCCCTCAAAGTCACATTCGACAAC
>NW_019734325.1:136342-141229 GCF_002891405.2 Cryptotermes secundus
CTGCCTTTGTGTCGGAGCTAGCTGCTTCACCGTGCCTTACAACGCTATGGATGCCGGTTCTTCTCTTAAACTTCTCGAACAACTCACGGCTTCCCTTAAGTGCTTCTTTTTCGGCCGTTGATGATCCTGGCGTCTTCTTAACGAGGTCTGCGAAAATCACTTTCGCCTTCTCACAAATGATGTTCTCGTTAATAGTGTCGCCTTGCAATTGCTTTTCGTTTATCCATATGAGGAGCAACCTTTCGACATCACCGAGAATACGTAACCGTTGCGTAGATATTCTTGTCACTCCCTTTGAAGCATCGATCTCCTTAGTCTTGTCCTTGTTCTTGAGGATAGTGCAAACCGTTGATGTAGACCGATTGTATGTGCGTGCTACATCAGCCACACTCACACCTCGTTCTCGCTTTTCAATGATTTTACGTTTCATTTCTACGGTTATTTTTATTCTCTTATGGCTGTCTTTTTGCGGCTTTTTCTTCGGGGACATTTTTGCAAGGGTCATTAAACTTTGCACAAAAAAAATCACAACTAATATGTCTGAACACAAGTTTGGAAAAATGTGTGATCACAAGCGACACTAAGATGCTAGCAGAACGAGTGCTAAACACAGACTGATGCAGCAAGCGCACAATCCGTGACTTCCTTTATTGTCACTCGTTATGCGAAACGTCGCTCGTTAAGCGAGTCATCTTTTCACAATTTGTTTTGCTCGTTATGGAAATTACCTGTTATGAGAGGTGCTCGTTAAGCGAGGTTCCACTGTACGAGTATTTACAATTTATTCTTAATTCCTACTTCTTTGTACCATATATACAAGAGCTCTGTCAGTCCAGGCTCAGTACAGCAGATTACGCCCTATTTCTTGCAGTAATCGCTACCACGGCAGCCTAGTCACTTGAACGGCCGTATGCCTGACCGCCGCCAAGTTAAGCCTTTTATATGTACTTTATGTGTCGGGCTTCGCCTTGTCCGATGTTGCGAACATCCTCATTATCATGATTTTGTATGACTTCTGCTTGTTGCCTGCATATTTTTTTATAAAGTCATATACGTACAGGATTTTGAATGCCATGTGCAAATCGCGGACCGATGTGCGCCTTGGAAAATCTAATAAGAGCTTTGTGGGGGGGTAATTTTAATGTTAGCGCTCAATCGCTCACTTTTGAATAGGGAATAAATTCTAATAAATGTTGTGAAGGCCTTGCCTTCGATCATTTCTATGTGTATTCTCCATGTAACTCTCTTACTGAAGATTACACCTAGATATTTTGCACTATTTACAAATGGAATATTTTGTCCATTTAGAGTAAAATAAGACTCAGTTGGTCGATGACTACGAGAGAAGTAGACCCCCTGAGTCTAATCTTCATTAATTTTAATATTCCAGCACTCACACCAGGTCTCCATTGAGTTGAGACCGCGCTGGAGTTTTCTAACAATAAAACCCTCCTAGCGATCTGTCACATACAGAGAGGTGTCGCCTGCAAAGAGGGCCAGGTGAACACCGTGAGTTTTGAGGGCATCATTAACATACAGATTGAAAAGTGTAGGGGACAGGAGCGAACCTTGTGGCACCCTTACTTGCATTTCACTTGACGTTGACATTTCGCCTTCAACCGAAAATCTGAATTTACGTTGAGAAAGAAAGGACCCAATAAGCTTGGTCAAGCTGTTCGAGAATTGCAATTCTGACAACATATACAGCAAACCTGAGTGCCACGTTATATCAAAGTCTTTCTCGATGTCCAAGAACACCGCAGCCATAGACATTTTATTGTTGAAATTAAGGGTCACGTGATCGCCAGCCTCATACATTGTAACGTCGTGCTGTGACGCGCATGAAAACCAAACTGGCTTGCGTTGAGAAGGCCTCTTTCTTCAATATGTTTTTGTAGTAATTTCAAAATCACTTTTTCTAAAAGTTTTCCTGTCGTGGACAGGAGGCTGAACGGACGTAAATTTTGCGGGAATTTCGGGTCTTTACCGGGTTTAGGTAATGTTATTAATTTTGCTTCCTGCGAAAGTCAAAGTTATGTTGCAACTGACGGTCAGTCAGTCTGTCTGTCTTGGTGTCGAGCCCGAGCTGGGACTCATGACAAGATGTTTCTTTTTATACGAAATTTACTGTCCTGTCCATGTGGGGCGCCCTCTCTGACGAAAGGTCGGGTCTGTCATTTGTCAGTCGTAGTAGGTAATATTAAGTCTTACTGTCAGTATGTACACTTATTTACAAGGTTATACTTAATATCTACTCCAATGTACAATATATAAAAGGCCTCTGTCAGTTCAGGATCAATACAGCAGATTATGTCCTATTTCTAGTAGAGCTTCCTTCCAAGTATTTGGAAAAATGTTTTAAGTGGAAATATTTTGTGGGAGCGATCACATTCGGTGATCAGGTTCAGAGATTGCTTCGTTTGAGGACTGATGAGTTGGTTAATTTTTTTTTTTGTGGTGTACTTTCTTACTGCTTCATACTGTGTGAGAGAGACACAAGAGCTCGGATTGATTGAGGGTTAGAGATCGAGGTGGATTCGAGATTGTCTGTTTGACAGGAAAGAACAGGACTGATTCACGCTCAAGGAGTTTAAGATTGATATGGTGTACTGTGCGGCTGGAAAGTTGTGATTGGATAGACAAGTGGGATTTACATTCGGAGGTGTTCGAACAGTATAAAGGAGTTATTTGCTGGTAGGTCTGAAATTTTCAGTCCTTGTTTGTTTGTTTGTTATAAACATTATCAAATTTTGCTTGCGGCCTGTGTCGTGTCATGTCGTGCCGTGCCAGACATGGCAGGCGCCTCGGTGCCTAGCTATCACGCATTCTGGGCAGAAAAAAGAGCCTCACTACAGGCAGTGTATAAGGAAAACGTGAAGCAATATCCAGCAGATGAAAATTACAGGAGGCTGTTCAAAATCATTTGTGACATTGAGGATGTGGCCAGCTTCACACCCGCCACAATTGGGGAAAGTGTTGAGTGGGCGGCAATAGTAAATGCCGCTGAAGAAAACAGAGAGAGCTATTGCAATGCTCTCAAGGGCAAGATTTTGTTCAGTGCTCTGTACGGAACCTACATAGTTACACTGAACGATCTCAAGTCCCTAGTGAAAGCCAGAACATCGGAGACAACAAAAACCCAGACGAAGCCCTCCCAAGATGAAGACTTCAAAGAGGTCCGAAGGCGGAAACGGCAGAGCACAACCGAGTCCGCCCCGATTTCAAAGAAGGCAGCGGCTGCCATAGGCAACACCCAGACCAAAGAGGTGCCCACCCGTAACTACGTTGCTCCTCTCAGGGCGACAACAATGGACACCGACACTGCTGATGACGGAGCCACTGCGCTGGAGGAGGGAGCCACTACTCTGGAAGTGGAATCATCAGGTAGAGCAGGCAGGCCCCCCCAATAATTCTCACGTCCACAGTAAACCTTATTCAATTGCAGAAGCAACTGAAAAATGTTGTCAAAGGCGACTTTGAGATCCGCAGTACCAGAAACGGGACCAGAGTCCTCACCAAAAACATGGCGGATTTCGAAGCTGTCAAGTCCCATCTATCCAACAACAGACTTTCATATTTTACCTTCTTTCCGAAGTCCCTAAAACCCATAAAGGCCGTATTCCGTCACCTCCCTCACAATACCCCTGCGGAGGATATATCTGATGGACTGGTGACCCTGGGATTTGATGTGGTCAGCGTGAAACAGATGACAACCACCCGCGGGTTGCCTTCAGACGAAAGGATAGCAAGAAACCTTCCGCTTTTCCTTATAACCCTACCCCGGACGGCAAAATCACAAGAAATATTCCATCTTCAAAGCCTGCCACATTTCCATTCGGGTTGAGGCATATAGAGCACAGAGTGGCCTTACGCAGTGTCACAACTGCCAACAGTTTGGCCACGTCTGGGCAAATTGCAAATAACCTCCCCGTTGCATGTGGTGCGGGGGTGGCTTCCTGCACAAAGAGTGTCCTGAGAATGAGAACGCTGCCTCCACCCCAGCTGGCTGCAATTGCGAATTGAAGGAAGGATAGAAGCCCCATCCCGCCAACTATCGGAGCTGCAGACACGCGAGGGAGGAACTGCAGAGGAGGAAATCGCAGAGAGCACCCAAAACTACGACGGGAAGGGTGTTCTCCTCGAATATCGTTACCCCTGGAGTCTCCTTCGCGGCAGCGCTCCGTGGCAGCACATCGCAGGAGCAGCGACCTCAGACTCTCCAAGTTCCAGTGGCAGACCCACCAGAAGCCACGAAACCGAGCGTCGCGGTCCTTGTACAGGAACAAAAAACAGGTCAGTCAACTCAGGCTACTCATGTAAACAGTTCATCTCTCGACAATATGTTGAGAGTAGTGACTGTAGTACAGCAGATTATGACAGATGTCAGTGGTGCAGTGTCCGAGGAGGAAAAAATAATGGCCATTACCAAAATTGTTCTAAGCCAAATGAAACAAAATGACCACTAGAATTCATAGGCCACTCAAAGTCATAGCATTTAATGCGAACGGCATTGGGAGGCAGCGCTAGGAGCTCAGTAAACAGCTGCAAGACCTACACGTAGATGTGGCCCTGTTTTCAGAGACACATCTGAAACCTCATGAGAGTTTCCTTATTCCAAATTACCACTTCTATAGAATCGACCGCCAGTCGGAGAGAAAGGGCGGAACTGCCGTTGCAGTAAGAAAAGAAATTCCCCACAACCATGTAGACCTACCACCCCTTGTTTCAGTAGAAGCGACAGGGGTCTGCATACCAATTGGTAACAGCGAAGTGCTGCTTGCAGCTGTTTACAAATCTCCAGGCAAAGCCTGGAGTGATGCTGACATCACTGAGCCCTTAAGCTTCAGACGAAAGTCTATTTTGGCAGGTGATTTGAATGCTAAGAAC
>NW_019734325.1:142868-148144 GCF_002891405.2 Cryptotermes secundus
GACGACCTGTCTATATGCGACAGACCGCAAAAAGAGGGGTTTATTGTTAGAAAACTCCAGCGCCGGCTCAGTTCATTGGAGACCTGGTGTGAGCGCTGGAATATAAAAATTAATGAAGATAAGACTCGGGGGGTCTACTTCTCTCGTGGTCGTCGACCGCCTGAGTCTTGTCTTACTCTAAATGGAAGAAATATTCCATTTGTAAATAGTGCAAAATATCTAGGTGTAATCTTCGATAAGAGAGTGACTTGGAGATTACACATAGAAATGATCGAAGCCAAGGCCTTCAGAACATTCATTAGAGTGTATTCCCTATTCAAAAATGAGCGATTGAGCGCTAACATTAAACTAACCCTCCATAAAGCTCTTATTAGATCCGTAATGACTTATGCTAGTCCCGCCTGGGAGTTTGCGGCAGACACTCATCTAATGAAATTGCAGCGCCTGCAAAACAAGGTTCTCCGCAGGATTGGCAATTTTCCAAGGCGCACACCGGTCCGCGATTTGCACATGGCATTCAAAATCCCGTACGTATATGACTTTGTAAGAAACTTATGCAGGCATCAAGCAGAAGGCATACAAAATCATGATAATGAGAATGTTCGCAATATCGGACAAGGCGAAGCCCGGCACAGAATGTATAAGAGGCTTAAACTTGGCGGCGGTCAGGCATACGACCGTTCAAGTGACTAGACTGCTGTACCTAGTCTGTTGTGACAGAGGCCGTGTATATATTGTACATTTAAATAAGAAATAAGTGTGTTTTGTAAATATGTGTAAATACAGACAATGGACTTAATACAGACTGACTAACAAATGACAGACCCGACCTCTTGTCAGAGAGGGCGCTACACATGGACAGGACAGTAACTTTCATTCAAAAGAAATATCTGGTCATGAGCCCCAGCTGGGGCTCGACACCAAGACAGACAGACTGACTGACCGTCAGTTGTAACATGACCTTGACCTTGTGTGGGAGCTTCCCACGGTGAAGGAAGTGCTACCCAATCAGAGCTGACCACGGCGGCTCCAACGCCCCATTGTTTAGTGCGCCGCCTAGCGGCAAAAGCATAAAGACGCGGACGTCAGATACGTTAGTATCATCAGAAAGAGCCTACAGTTCCCAAGAACCAACAGGTCGCCAACAAAGTTTCAGGTCAGTGAGTGCAGCCAAAAATTGTAAATAGTAATGCAACGGACATGTTCATTGCTTTCACTATTGTGCAGCAGATTATGACAGGGCTCTCAGGTGCTGCATCACAATAGGAAGAAGTTGTAAATATCACCAAGCCTGGTTTTAGTCTTCTGAGTCACTTACTCGATACTGTTTCATGACCGTCGTAATGGTGGTTTTAGTCTTCTGAGTCACTTACTCGATACTGTTTCATGACCGTCGTAATGGTGGTAAGAGTCCATAGGGCCTCTTCCAATGGGAGACAGGCCTATGAGCTACGAAAACAGATGAAAGACTTAAAAATAGGTGTGGTCCTATTCTCAGAGACACATCTAAAACAACATATGAGATTCTATATTCCAAATTATCATATATATTGGAATGATCGCCAGGATGGGCATAAGGGCGGAACTGCCGTTGGAGTCAAAAAGGGAATCCCACATACTTATGTTGCCCTGCCTCCCTTTCATTCAGTAGAAGCAACGGGGGGGTCCGCATACCGATTGGTCATACTGAAATGCTGCTTGCATCTGTTTATAAATTTCTACTTAGAACGTGGAGAGATGTAGACATCACATAGCTCTTATGCCTTAGAAAAAAATTTATTTTGGCAGGTGATCTGAACACAAAGCACCCTGTTCGGAACAGTAACGTTGCAAACCCTTCAGGTTTGCAGCTTTTAGGTTTATTTGTTAATTGTAATTTCGAAATTTCGACGGCAAAACATCCGACCCATTTTGTTCCTGATGGGAGAGGTGATGTCCTGGACATCGTGGTCCATAAAGATGTTCGGCTCTCAGAGGTCAGAGTTCTGGACATCATGGATTCAGATCACCACACGGTGGCGAGTTCACGAACTTTACTGTCAAGACCACGTATCCAAAAACACATAATGTGATTGAAAGTGCCGCGCACACATGCACGCACACACCCCCCCTCGCACGAAAGGAACAAAAAATTAAGACAGAAAGTTTGAAATGCTGTAACTCTGAAACACTGGAGAATTTGACAATAGATTCCTTAATTTTCTGTTCCTGATTATCTCCTTAACAGGCTCATACAGCATGGCTATAGGATCTCAATCACCCTACGTTATGCACTTAGGATAATAGAAAATCACAATTGCTGCATCACATAACATGACACTGACATATGTACAGTACTTCTTTATTGCTAGCGCAGCCACTTCTGGCCTATTGTACCCGCCCCAGATGATAGGTGAGGGTCATTGTGCAGCAATTGGTGGAATGAATACTGGCAGGGGAAACCGAAGTACTTGGAGAAAACCTGCCCCAGCGCCACTTTGTCCACCACAAATCCCACTTGACCAGACCCGGGATTGAACCCAGGCCGCCGCGGTGGGAAGCCAGGGACTAACTCTTGAGCTATGGCGCGGCCACCATATGTATAGTAAGTAGCAACTGATAACTAGAGTTGCCTAACATGCAAGTAGCTATCAACCTATGTCACACAATACTAAAGGCTTGAGCTGAAATTGAATAATTTTGAGTTCACTGTTCTGCCGTGGTGACAGGGGGGCGTGGATATATCCCTCCTTGCCACCACAGCTTACGCTGTAAGGAGTTAACACAATAATCCTGGCTTACCCTCAGCTAGGATTCTCCTGTTTCTGGGCTCCCTTCTCTCATAAAGCTGCCACCATCTATTTTATGTCCTAAGAGAGGTGATGAAAGTACCAAGGGCCGGTAGCGTGGTAGTCGAGCGTTCTCTGTTGGCTGGCCCTTTCATCCTTGTCACCTCTTATTATTGGCGTAGAGCGGGCGTGCCCGGTCTGACCCGCCTCTACCTATCGTCTGTCATCTCTATGGTGGGAACTACCCCATGACATATTGTCATAGCTCCCTCCAGGCAACTCTTCATATAGTCTGCAGGTAGCAACTTATAACTCCTTCTGGTCCTCACCCTTGTCTTTCGTTGCCTTCGGCTGCTGCTGCTGCCTGTGTGAGTTCTGCCCTCGCTGGGTCAGGATCGCTCGGGATCGGTCGTGGAAAGGTGATTATGGAGGGGTGAATCACAATCCCGGTACATCCTACTCTAACTACCCTGTCTATTTACACTCTTATTTACATTATTTACAATATTAACAAGACCGACCTACAGTCGGGTCTGCATAGTGTCTTTACTTCACGCTACGCTTCCTCATGTTCTCCCCTTCGGGTATGTAGGCCTTGAGCCTCTCCCTCTCTCTCTGTTTCGACTAATGACGATATGCAATTATTCCTCGTTTAACATGAACCTTTTTCCTGTCTCCATTTCCTACTACTCATTACATACTACTACACTATCCTATCGTAAAGTTTCACCCTTAAAATAATTTACCTCAAGTATACATATTGAGAGCCCACATACTATATTTATCACAAAAATCGTTAGTCGTAACTATAACGCAAATGTGCGTAGTCTACACACTACCAGTAATCCTAACACATACACTATAACACAGCCAAATTGCCGGACTATCTTCCTAGGCAAATACAAATAATTATTCTCCCCTAAGGGCTCGCCGGGCACACTGGAGTTTGCTTTCACAACATTCTTATCAACAATAATATTTAACAACATGGCTTATATGAGTAAACGTGACTTACTTGGAATAAGAGACGCAGGCCACTTTCACCACTCGTAAGGCCCATATTGAATAGAGCCTCCGGCTGACAACTGAATATTCTGTTTGAGATCAGATCCCCAAGTCTCCTAAATTCAGTAATTTATATCTTTAACTTGCTGACTCTGCGGTTGACGAAAGAGGGAGGTTAACTCCTCCTTTCGTCCCAAATTTGGGGGTGGAAGGTTTCCATTGGCTACCCCTACGGTTGTGGGTGGGCCCGTGGTGCTTCATCGCTGCATATTTGATAATATTATAATACTCCAGTGGCCCAGTTAGTGGAGCTTCTTACTTATGCGATTACGCATAAATGCTGATCACCAGCATTCTTAACCTAGATTGCCTGCCCAGGTGTTGACATACTAATATAATGGCTGTAAAACGTTTGTCGCAAGTCTTGAAACATTTAGGAAATGCATTTTGACTTCTAGTCTCAAAATTGCGCCACAACATTCACACTACAGTTACCAATGTGGTTTACAAATATTTCATCAGCAATATAAGCTCCTACTCATGATATAGATAATAACAGGTGACTGCCAAGGGGAGTAAAAAGTAAGTAAGTAAGTAAGTAAAAGTATACCTGTAACAGGTTGTGGAGGCCCATAGGGTTGTGAGATGTTGAGGTTCCCACATTTTCTAGACAATCGGCTCATAGATGGCGGCAAGGTTGTCAGCCCTACGCGCCGGCCACCCTTTACCCCCAAGAATATTCCAAGAATATTCCTGGTACTCATTTCTGTTGGCAGCTGAGATGACCCCAGCTATCCCTTTATCAGGCCGTGAAGGCCCATAGGGTGTGAGACATTGAGGGTCCCACATTATCTAGACCAAGGGTCTCCAAACTTCGGCCCGCGAAAGAATTGTGCAGAAATGCGCCAATAGAACTAATTTTCCAATGAGTACTGGTAAAAAAATACTTGTTAATACTTGTCGTACTTATTACCGTTTTTGTATTAAAGGCGACTTATGCCCAGTTTTGCTCTAACTGTTCCGAGAATTGGTAGCGAGGAATGTTGATAAGGCTACCGGAACTTAAGTCCATTCTACGACGGCCGGCGTGGTACGGCTATCGGTTACCCCTCCCAGCCGACAAAAGATGTTTCCAGAACGTTCTCAATATGTAGGGGTAGAGGAGTTCAGTTTGCAAATGGTCTGTACATAAGTGTACGAGGAGCAGTGTGTGTAGTGTAGTTGATGTGTGCAATAAAGTAAGTGACCGTTAAAAGTCAGTGGTTACAGTTACATAATATTCAATTTGTAATTGAATAAATTTATTCATATATTTGCTTGTACAGATATCTCATAATTTTAATAATTTCATAATTATATATAAATTTATTTATCTAAACATTTTAAATTAACAAGAGTGTACATAGTAAAATTACTAGAATATTTGTTACTTCTATTTAGTATTCGTTTTATTGTTAATTTTTGTATTATTATTCTCTTTTCAAGTTTTAACATGGATGGTAA
>NW_019734325.1:149514-172784 GCF_002891405.2 Cryptotermes secundus
GGAAATTAGCATTCTTTGCTGATCTGGTGAACCATATGAACAATTTGAATTTAAAGTTGCTGGCTGAAAATAACTTAGTTTGTGATTTATTTGCACTTATCAAGGCATTCAGAGCAAAGTTGATACTTCTGGAAAACCAAATGAAAAATTGTAACTTTGTTCATATGCAGAGTGCAGAGTTGCATAAAAAGGGTGAAGCAGAATTTCCTTCCTCATTTGCAAATTTAGTCATTTCAGATTTGAAAGAACAATTTAGGAAGTGATTTGCTGATTTGGATTCCAGTGCTCAGGAAATTAGATTGTTTCAAAATCCGTTTGACTGTGATGCTGCAGATGTCCCAAGTCAAATTCAAATGGAAATTATTGAACTTCAGGAAAATGATCATATTAAAGACAAATACAAGGAAGGAAATTTGATCGAATTTTATAAATTTCTGAACTCTGAGCAATTTCCAAATCTAAGGAAATTTGCTTGTAAATTTATCTCCATTTTTGGGACGACATATCTGTGTGAACAAACTTTTTCCCATATGAAGTACATCAAGTCGAAATACAGGGCAAATTTATCCGATGAACATTTAAAGTCGCTACTTGTGATTAGCATTTCAAAATTTGAACCCCAATTTAATCAGATTTTAAGAATGCAAAAAGAGTTCCATCATTCACATTAATTGTTTTATTATAATTTGTCATGAAAATATGAGCATTTACTGCTACTGTCTGTTGTCATTAATATACGATAATTTATTCTCACGTACTTTGTATTTAGTTGATGAAATTCTGTGCTTTCAATAAAACTCATATACCTAAAGTTAGTAATTTCTCATTTTCTCTGGCCCATTGAAAGTGCTGAATTACCTAATGTAGCCCGCGTTTCGAAAAGTTTGGAGACCCCTGATCTAGACAATCAGCTCAAAGATGGCGGTAAGGTTATCAGCCTTACATGCTGGCCTCGCTTTACTCCCCAGGAAAATTATTTTATTAATTCCTGGTACTAATTTCTGTTAGAGGCTGAGTCAACCCCAGGGCCATATATAGTGCGGCTGGAAGGATTAGGTCAACTGAAAAAAAATTCAGTTACCTCATCAGGACTTGAACCCTCAACCAGCTACGCTGTGTGCCCCAATTCTTGTAATAAGATGTTAAAATATAATATTTTGAACAGCAGTCACGCAGTGCAAAAGAGAAAGGTTTTCAAACAATAAAATTAATTACTGCAACAGGATGCTGAAACACAATATTATTTGCTCTTCCAATGTTACCTGATATTTCCCAACTTGTGCGCTATGATGCCACTCCAAATGTGCAGTGACATTTTAAATTCAAATGTATTTCTACAAATTTCAAAATAGTTGACAAAGTGTGCTAACAGCAACAAGCACTTGTTAATCCTGTGTCACTGTGATATACTTAAATTAATGTCTCAATATATTTATATTTGTTATTAGTACATAATTCAGATTAGAAAAATTATACAAATTAAAAGCATTATAAGGTAAAAAAAGTTGTCCCTGTGCTTAACTAATTGAGCACTATGCCATGAAGGCGTATGGGTGAGTGGGTGTATAGATCCACATTTACTTGACTTTAGCATCAGTCAGAGGGTGGGTGGGCTCCAGAACTGCTCTGGACAACATGGAGAAGAAAAAATTCTAGCCCCTACCAGGAGTTCATGGATAATACTTTTTTTCATACATTTGTTATACATAATCTGTAGAATCTGCAATAAACGTATATGTTCAATAAGTACTGGCTCATGAATGAGTTATGCCCAGTGGTTTAATTCACATACTTTTTTTGTTCACTTGGGTATCATTTTAATTCTTGCATTGGGATTTTACTCATGTCTGTCTGGTAGAGTTAGGACAGTTTTCTTTTCAATGTAAGTGTAGTTTCTCTACTGTCTAGCAGGTTCACTTAGAGAGCTTTAGCGTGATTTTCTAATTTTCTTAGTATTTGGTATACCACTTTTTTATTTCACCAACGATGGGTAATATGAACAAAGTTTATGCAGACATACAACTTTATAAATCCTACAATTTTCTTAATTAAACTTTACTAACCATGCATCACACAACTCGGCCAGTGCATGGGCTAGTTCCACAGACTCCAGCAGAACTACTGTCACATTATGTACAGTATAAATCTGGTCACTGGTGTCAATGTACTGAGATTTATATCCAGATGAAGTTTAAGAACAGACTATGAAAAGGGGAACAGGATGCATAAAAAGGTAAAAATTCCAGTTTTTGGCAACTACGTAGGTAGGCTGAAAAGTAATGCACACATGCTTGTAGAGCGCGAACGAAATGACCTTCAGAAGCGCACCAGGTGGCATGTGGAAGTAAAATTCCCCCTCAATACGCATGAGCAGGTGTGAGGTCGTTGCATTCATCCAGTGTATTTCGAGAAGTGGAAGTATGGAGACGTGTTCTAGTGCTATGTCAACGCGAGTTAAACAGCGTGCTGTTATCGAAATTTTAACTGCTGAAAAAGTGACTCCTACTGAGATTCATCGTCGTTTAAAGGCTGTTTATGGTGACGATGCTGTTGATAGGTCTACTGTAAATCGATGGGTAATAAAATTTCATGGTTGCGAGCCTGGAAAAGCCATAATTGTTGATGAAACACGCAGCGGACGTCCGATCACTGCCACAGACGATAATCATCGCAAACTCGTCGACGATTTGATTCAAAATGACCGGCGAATCACTCAAAAGTGTATCGCAAACCATATTGGAATATCCAAGGAACGTGTCGGCTTCATTATTGAACAATTGGGATACCGTAAAATCTGTGCACGATGGGTACCACGCCGTCTCACAGACGAGAACAAACAGCGTCGATTGGAATGCTGCAAGCAACTTTTGCAGCGCTACCGTGACGAAGGAGACGACTTTCTTTTGAATATTGTGATGGGGGACGAGTCATGGGTCCATCGTTACGACCCGGAAGAGAAAAGACAGAGCGCTGAATATCGACATCCGTCTTCTCCTCAGGTGAAAAAGTTCAAAACACAACCATCCGCCAAAAAACTTCTTTTGACTGTGTTTTGGGATGCTCACTGAGTTTATGTGACCAATTTTCTGGAACAAGGGGCAACGGTAAATTCTTCTCAGTACATACAGACTCTAAAACACCTCCGGCGTCGAGTTTGTCATGTTAGAGGCAGCCTGGCGCCAATAATCTTGCAACATGACAACGCTCGTCCACACACCTCGCGCGCAACTGAAGAGGCTCTGCGAAACCTGAAGTTTGAACCGATTCCACACCCTCCTTATTCCCCCAATCTTGCACCTTGCAACTTTTATTTTTTTCCTCTACTCAAGGGTAATCATTACACCTCGGACGATGAGGTGAAGGCAGCTGTGAAGTCCTGGATTCGAGAAAAGTCGGAAGAATTTTTCAGTGATGGAATGAAAAAACTTGTTACACGTTGGGAGAAATGTGTTAGCCTTAACAGTGACAATGTTGAAAAATAAATATATGCTTTTGAAACTTAAGAATTGTACTTTAATGTACTTTTTGCCCGATCTTGCTATTTGTTTTTGTTCGCGCTCTACAAGCATGTGTGCATTACTTTTCAGCCTACCCACGTATGTTACACTGGTAACACAGACTTTAAGAGAGTACTGTCATGTGTATCAGTGACTAAAGACGGTTCGGATTGGTAATTGGATTTATAACCACTTCCAGGATGTAACTACTATTAATTATTAAACTACTGCTGTTTTACACAATTTACAGTCTCTTCAGTCTATCTGCACTAGTCTTCACAGATTTATAACATAAGAACTATAAGAGTCTCACTGAATTACACATAAATAAAGTCTTCACAGGCCGACTTTTAACTCTTCTTCAACTACAAACTTCCAAATATTACACATAAATAAAGTTTTCTAATCACATGTTAAGTTTTCACAGGGCAACTTCTAATTCTTCTTCCACTACGAACTTCCCATGGCTATCTCCTCTGAGAACTGATTTGTTTGTGTGTTTCCGCCACTACTACTACTCATAACTTGTAACTGCCCTGAACGAATTCTGTCACTTACTTATATAGCCATGGAACAGACATGGACCTACAGTAAAAATATATCACATGATCGCTATCCAGCCAGTCTATTGGTGCATCTGTCAGAAACAGAAAATAAACCTTCCTCTATTGTTGCATCCGTGTTTATAGAGGTGTTGCTTGGCAACTTTGATCAAATCTGTTACATTATGGTATGAAGCACTATCAGGTATGGACAAAGAAGAATAAGTCAATGCAGGAGGGAGGGGACCTGCAAAATTCGTCTTGTGTGACAGCAGCAACAAATGACATCATTCATTCTATCACTGCACTCTACAACTATTTACTTTGTGTACTTTTAATACTTGGGTAATGCTTGCTACCACTCAGTCCAGAATCTTTCGTCTTCTCGTCTGCTGTCCAAAAACATAAAAATTAGAATATACAAAACTATAACTTTGCCTGTGGTTCTGTTTGGGTATAAAACTTGGTCTCTGGCATTAACACTTTGCGGACCGAGGCCCCTTTAAAAGGTTTTTCGCTTTTAAACATGGCGGACCGTTCGCGTGTTAACAGGCTTTTAGAACACGATAAGTTGCAACACACTACACCTACATTGCACGCAACTGCCTGCAGATGCGTGATAAAACTCTGGAATGTTTAGTTAGCAGTCAGTAACTTGACCTCGCTGTTTACTTAACTGACTATAAAGGGAAATGCCTTGCCTTCTTCAAGCTGTGTGTATCAGCCAGTAGCTAGTGGGGAGAATGGATCAAGGACAAATTCTCCTCTGATGACCTAGCTGACCTGCCTTGTGAGACGCGTAGTAATGGATTGTCATTCAGACAGCGACAGTGATGGGGGACAACAAAGAATTGTGGCCACAGACAGTAAAAGTGACAGTAGCTCCGATGATAATTCGGGTAATAACATTGCATGTAGTAACATAACGGGTACAGCAAAAAATATAAAAAAAAAAATCTAAACCCTGATTCAGAATTGAAATACAAAGCATTTCTGATGAATGTGGCAAAGACCTGGCCTACAGTCCAGATGGTGGCGGCAGAACCAAGGTCACACAAAGACTTAGTACGACTGGGACCATCAACTTCTGCCCCACAAAGGCCTCATGTGGACACCCCAGGGCAACTCTTGAGTGATATGTGGAAAAATACCCTCATGAAAATTGTGAAGAGTGAACATTCCAAGGGGAAGCAGCCTTCTAGGCAATGCCGTGTTTGCACAGTTCACACAAAAAAGGAGTATGTGTACATTTGCAAGTTCTGTGTAATGCCACTTCACAAAGGGGAAAGTTTCCAGATATATCACACCCTCAAGCACTTCTAGGAGCATTGGTAAGTGTTCTCCAAAAATTTTAGTTCAAAAAATTAATTAGGAGATTTTATATTAAGTTTAAAGTGAACAGTGCACAAGTTAGGGTAGTTTAAAAATGCCGGTCCCCAGGGTGATTTAAATCACCGGTTAGCGAAGTGTTAAGGGAGGAACATAGACTGAGGGTGCTTGATAACAGGATGTTGAGAATATATGGACCGAAGAGGGATGAGGTGACAGGAGGTTGGAGAAAACTGCATAATGAGGAGCTTCATAATTTGTACTTTTTTCCAAGTATAATTAAAATGATCAAGTCAAGGAGGATGAGGTGGGCAGGGCATGTAGCATGAATGGGGGCGAAAAGGAATGCATATAGGATATTGGTGAGAAAGCCAGAAGGAAAGAGACCACTGGGAAGACCAAGGTGTAGGTGGGTTGACAACATTAAAATGGATCTTAGAGAGACAGGATGGGATGATCTGGATTGGATTGATCTGGCTCAGGATAGGGACCAGTGGAAGGCTCTTGTGAACACGGTAATGAACCTTCGGGTTCCATAAAATACTGGGAAATTCTTGAGTAGCTGCAGATTTGGCTTCTCAAGAAGGGCTCAGCTCCATAAGTAAGTATAATCAATGTATAAGGGGTGGGCCTTCTCAGTCCTTGTACTGTGACCTACAGTGATCTATTGTGCTTAAGTAAGTAAGTACTTTTAATAAGCACAATAGACCACTGTGGGTCACAGTGCAAGGGCCAAGAAGGCCTACCCCTCATACATTGAAGTACTTTTAATACTGTTACAAATTCCCATTAACCTGGCAAATGTTTAACAAGAAGCAATCTCTATTTTTCAGTCTCTTAACTGCTCCAATATAGAAAACAGAATGAATATCATAAAAGGCTGATATGGAACATAAATACTAAATGTAATGCAACTCTGTTCTGCTAGACTAGCAAGGCTTTTTTACATGACTGAATGAAGAGAATGAAGATAAGAGTGACTGGACTATTATCTGGAGTGCTGTCACAAAAGCAACAAACCAAATTCCTGCATTGCTGGGGCTGAATAATGCAGGCTTTAGATACTTTCCTTACACTATAATGAAAATAAGTTGAAAGTATTATGTGTCTGCATATGTGCCTGATCAACTTTCTGTTCACCACAATTAGTTCCAGCTCATTTTTGTATTCTTTTAAGTTAAAAATGTACAGATTATAGGAAGAAAATTCACTTCAAGAATGGAAAAAGAAAAATAAGGGTAAAAAAGGATAGAAAGGACCTATTAGTAATGAAAACAGATGATGGCCACACTTGAGCATCATGGTCAAAGAAGGCAGTAGTCTGCACAGTCACTCCCATGAATATTAACCTTTAACGTCTGAATGACACATATATGACGCAAGCAGCAACCAGAGTTGGCCGAATGGCACATATGTGACACAGGACACCTGCACTCTTTGGGAGTGCTGACAGTTTGACCTTGGGTTTGAAATCAAAACAAACCTATGTGAGGTCATGTTAGTGGTTCATTCCTTAGCTCTGAACAAATAAATCGTTTATCTGGGTCCTGGTGTCAAAACTACAGTAAAACTTGGTTATAGCAACATCGGTTTCTGCGACACCTTGTCTATTGCGTCAAATATTCAATGGTACGAACTAATTCCTCATAAAGCAACTGTTTTTATACCTTGCTTAGTACGACATGCACAAATGCATCAACCTCGTATGTAACGTCATTTTCATTCCTGAATTTCTCTGATATCGACATTGAACGTAATTTAGAAAGTGTGTATTGGGCAAGTAACAGGAAACAGATGAAGATAACTGATTACTGTACTCGTATCTAGGTACAGTAAGACACAACAATTGATGTAATCTACTGTAATTTGGTGAGTAGGCCTACCTTTAATATACAGTATTAGTGCGGTGTGTATTGTCAGTGAAAAGCGCTGTAATATGTCTTTGATATTACACATTTGGGCAATTCCACGTTAATGTTACGTTAGTCTGTACTTAACTACGTATTTCACTAAAAAATGCAACATTTTAACTCGGTTTTTGGTAGATTTTTATGTGACTAACATAAGGCTACTGTGGAAGTGCCCATTTCGGTTACAACGACATTCGTTTATAACGACACTATTTTTAGCTCCCTTTGATGACGTTATAACCAAGTTCTACTGTATTTATGTCTATACTAGCTGTGCCCGGCCACACCTTGCTGTGGCTCAGTCTGCACATTCTTCCCCAGTTTGATTTGAAATTACTCGACGCATTGCTTCCGCTCCGCAAGTACGACGACCTAAGTTTGATCTCCTGCGAGGCATTATTTGGATGAACTAAAGCAGATCGATTGCACCGAAGAAGAAGAAAGAAAGTTATTGCATATACATAGATATTAATACAATGTGTTATCTTAAACACATAAATAATTGCAAAACATTAAAAAAGGAAAGAACATGAACTGGAAAACAAAGAAGAAACAAAAAAAAAAATAAAAAAATACTGACGAAATATTTCAATTCAAACGCAGATCAATCGACACAGTCCAATCCCACTGCCAATTGCACTGGAAAATAAGGGACACAGTGAAGAAAACGAAATGAAGAACAATGAAAAATAAACTGTACTCACAAAATGAACGCTATGGTAAACAACACAGCCCAATTCCAACGCAATGTAACACAAAATAATTAAATCAAAACTGTTTCTGCTTTGATTTCACTCGGAATCTCTTGTGATACTCGTGACCCCGTGATACTCGCGTTTCCATGGAAGTATACTTTCCAGTTTCATCCATTGTTACGCAACGGAACCTATTATCCTATGCAGTGGTCTGTTCTAGCGTTAATATGGAAACGACTGCACTGAAGAAGAAGAAAGAAAGTTATAACAAAAACATATGAAATTGCAAAACATTAAAAAAGGAAAGAACACGGAACTGGAAAACAAAGAAGAAACAAAAAGAAAAACAGAAAAAATACTGACGAAATATTTCAATTCAAACGCAGATCAATTGACACAGCCTAATCCCACCTCCAATTGCACCGGAAAATAAGGGAAACAGTTAAGAAAACAGAATGAAAAACAACAAAAAATAAACTATACTCACGAAATGAACACTACGGTAAACGACTCAGCCCAATTCCAATGCAATGTAACACGAAATAATAAAATCAAAACGAAAATTTCGTTGCCACGGTTATTCCTAGGCAGCAATCTGCTGTTTCAACAGTTCATTGCCACAGTTATTCCTAGGCAACGATGCGCTGTTTCAACAGTTCGTTGCCACGGTTATTCCTAGGCAACGATCTGTTGGTATTCGATGGACGACGTATAACGTTTTTTACCTGTTTTTACCTGTCATGGGTGTGACATCTACATAATAGACACACAGAAACACGCGGGTGTTCGAATGCAATGTTGTGTCAAAATTTCGAAGCGATCGGTGAAGAAGTTTCGGAGAGCTTATGTAAGACTCAAACGAACATTTACATTTTTATTTATATAGATATGACTGTTTATGACCTGGTCATCCAAATATAGCCCAGCTTTGCTCTGAGAACCGAAGAGGAAATATTCGTCGGTGCTTGCAGATCAGTGCTTCCAGAGCTTTCAAGGAAGTGTGACATATTCAAGGATTGGTTTTCAGTGGCGAATTATCAGTTAGGAAGTCAGTGTTGGATTGTGTAATATTTCTTTTTCACTTAAAAAGTTAGTGTCAGACTGTCATATATTTCTTTGTATATTATTTTGTGTCTTGGAAGAGGTATAAACCCACTGAGCCAGTATTACTTTGTGAGTAAAAGGCATCTTCGTCACTGTGACTTTTCATATCAGTGTCGGACTGGCACCTTTTTGACTACTATTACAATTATTATTTTTTATTGCTAGTGGGGTGGGACTAAGTCCCTTGTACTGCTGCCACTTCTGGCCTATTGTACCATACTATTACAGTTACTTTGCAAGTCTTTGTCAATCAACATAATTTATTCGATTTATTTCCTTCCCCCAAGATGGAACCTCAAAAACGTGCCCGATATTCCAAACTTCTCGATGCAGAAGAACTGGAGGAAATATTGATGGAAGAGGAATCTGATGAAGAGCTAGAAGATATCAATGAGTTCACTGAACCTCGAGCAAATATGGTGTCATCGTCGTCGTCATCATCATCATCATCATCATGACAAGGCAGAGGATCGGAAATTAGTTTCCTGATAGAAGACCCGGGGATTCACCAAAGGTGGTCCTGAGCAGCTGATCAACAGATCAGCTGCTCCCAATATAAATGCGTCCTCTCCTTTTTCCATTTTCATTCTGTTTTTCCAACAAATATTCCAAATCTTGTTACAAGAAACCAACAGATATTTCCACCAATTTATGGCATGCCAAGATGCTCCAGGCCCTTCTGTTCAACCGCCTGACATTACAATTGAAGAGATATATAACTTTTTAGCAATAATTATTCAAATGGGCCACGATCAACGGGACACCCTCAAAGATTATTGGTCAAGGGATGAGCAATACTACACTCCATTCTACAGTAACACCATGGTACGAGACCGTTTCTTCCATATTTTGAGATTCCTATATTTTGAAAATAATGAAGTTCCTCCCAATCGAGATGACCCTGAGTATGATAGGCTCTGGAAAATTAGAAAAATTTTTTACAATCTCAACAACAAATTCTGTGAACTTTACAATCCAGCAGAACGTCTTGCTGTTGTTCAAAGGTAGAGTGATTTTTGGTCAGCATATTCCAAAGAAACGCAAAAGATTTGGTATAAAAATTTACAAGCTTTGCAATTTTTTTGGGTATACTTATGAGATGACAGTTTATTTGGGCAAACAAAGGAAACTTGCAACAGAAGAAATTACATCGACACATGGCATTGTTCTCCAGCTAATTCAAAGAGTAGAAGGCTTGGAACACAAAATTTACATGGACAATTATTTCAGTTCTCCTCCTTTATTTGACGATCTTTTAGACAGGAAAATAAATTCATGTGGCACTGTTCGCAATGATAGGTGTGGAATGCCACAAGAAATTCGGCCCAAGTCAATGGAATTGAAAAAAGGGGATATTGTTACAAGAGTCAAGGGGCATCTAAGTGTTGTTCGTTGGAAAGACAAGCGTGATGTGTATGTTCTGACGAATTTGCACCCTCCTCCATTGGAAGGCAACTTCCGAGATGAATCTGGCCATGCTGTCAAACCCCATGTAACTGAAGACTACTATGCACACATGGGCTTTGTTGATAAATCTGACAGGATGGTAAACAGTTATGGCATTGCTAGGAGGACATGGAAGTGGACGAAGAAATTGTTTTTCCACCTTCTAGATATGACTATTCTAAATGCATATCTATTACACAAGTCATGTGGTGCAAAAATTACACACAAAAATTTCCGCAAAATATTGGTGCGGGATTTGATTCTTCAGTTGCATGAGGCGAATATAAAAGTCAGTGGCGTTTCTCGGGAGAGGCCAACTGAGTCGACTGGAGGTGAAACATTCACAACACTGGCCAACCAAAGGAAAACAAAGACGTATTTGTTCTCAGAATAAAAAGCGCAGAAGCATGCTCTACTACTGTAAAAAGTGTGATGTTGCGCTATGGTCAACTGCTTCGAGAAGTGGCGCACACGCGTCAGAGTGTGAGTTATCGTAAACTGTGAAGTGACACAGTTCAAACTCGCGTACAGTCTGAACAAATATTATTGTATATAGTGTGATTATATTTACAATATCGCCATGATTCAAGGTTGAAGAAAAAACAATGGGTAAGTCCTTTGGAATTTCATAACATATATAATAGATTATATTTTGCATTTCATGACAAAATATTCACAGTTAATTTTCATTTGTGAAACTTGCTCTTTTATGTATATGTAGAAAATGTTATTGTCTTTCAGATTCTTTTAGTTCATATTTCTATGTTGCATAGAATGGAAAATATGCATTTTTTTCTGAAAGTTTGCAATGATAATAGGGTGATTTAAATTCTGGCCGTACAGGGCTGCTGGCAATTTAAAAGTCTGTACATTAAAGGTTAAAATCTCATTCGATTGTTTGCTTCCTTTTTTCTATTCATTCAGCATCCAACTATATATATAAAAACAAAGGCAAATATTTACAATTTTTAACACTTTTTGTTTTCCATGCCTCAAGTATGATCTTTTAATCTCCCTTGCTTTTGCTTGCCAAACAAAAATGAGTTGCTTCTGGGGTGGATTCTTTTTACTACTTATGTTTGTCACAGTCCAAACCTGTTATAGTTAGTTCTCTGTGGATGCTACTGCCCTCTTTAGTAATTTTTGAAGGGGTAAGTGATTTATTGGCAAGTTATGACTTGTTCCGTGTATTTGGACAGAAGACAACTGCTTTTTCTTACATTCAGTTTGAGTGAATGGAAGAGGACAATGTTACTACAGAAGGCAGGTCTGTAGTTTTCTGAAGATGTAAATTTTGTCCTCAGAAGAGTATAGCTACACCCTGAACTGAAGAAGGAAACTGTTTTGTTCTCAAGGGTCACTACATGATTGGCTTATGCTGACTGAATAACTCTGGGTAGTTAAAAATCAGTCAATTGGAGAAAAACTGTCGTCAATTCTGATCCTTCTGGGGGATGAAGCAATGTTCCAGCAAGATACCTGTCTTTGGAATTTGTCACCTTAAATTAACAGGAGTCAGATGTGATTTGGCTGCACTCCTCATGTCTGCCAAAAGTAATCAGGCCTTCATTTTTGGAGTGTTAAATTTTGATAATTTTTATGTGCTTGTGCAAAGAAAGTTTTGCTTTTGAATAAATAAACAGTTTATTAACAGTAGAAGTAGTTGCTGTGTCACTGATTTTGAAATCACTCCTGATTGTAACACTCAAAATATTTTCGCATTCTCTGGTGTCATAAAATATTTGGAAGTAATAAAATCAATTGGTTCTCTGCTGGCAAGTTTCATATATTTGTTACACTCTTCAGACATTCAAGTTTTATGATTAAAGGACAGAAAAGTGAAAGCACAGCCTTTCAAGAAAGGCTACAGGAAAAATTCTTTATTCCCTACTTCAGTGCCAAGTCCTTCCACTGAAACTGCAGGAGAGTATTGCCCTTTCTACGGTCACAACCAAACATTTGCATTGTGTCTGAAAGAGAGTGCATTTAGTTTTCTGTGACTTCAATGTTGAATTTGAATATTGTAGTTTCATTTTGTCATACAATGGCAATAAACGTTTGGAAAATGATGAAATTGAAAGGCATCTGAAGTGCAAGATATGTGATGTTGGACTGTGCATTTTTGGATGCTTCAAGAGGTAACCTTACAAAGGTGATAGTTACATGATGTATGGGGTGAAGCCTGTACATACAGCAAGCAGATGTGTGGCATGTGTGCGCTTCCACTAGCAGTGTTTAAATAACCAAATGTACAAATCAGGGTATTTTGACTATGATGACCTTACTCATCAGTGTACTGATCAGTGCACTTCAGAAGTTAAAGGTTAAAATGAAGATAAGTCATTCATATTTCAACAATTCATTTATTATGGGAAATAAAACCTTCAAGCCATGATATCCAGTCACACACTGCATAATTATTTATGTAGATCCTCTTTTATACAAACTTATATAACTAAGTACTGATTTTATTTTTTGAGACGGGGACCAAAGGTAAACTTCTAAACCGCCTTCCAAACTGTCAACATGTCTTGACTATAACTTGGGTTCATCACAAAAGGAATAATTTAAAACATGTAAAATAAGTAAAACCTTTTACCTTATTTATTAAAAGTTTTGAATCACAGTTTTGTACTCCTGTCCTCAGACAGTTTCAGTTCAATTACTATCTTCCAACAATGATAGGACAACTACAGCATTGTGTTTCGCACCTATTCCTGCAACAGATAGGAGGAACATAATGTAACTCATGTCATGTTTGTGGGACTGATAACTTGAATCACACAGCAATACACACTTGACATGCAATCAACAAATGCTGCCTGCAAATCCAAAGCTATCTGATAAACTGAAGAAATTTCATTTCCCTCTGACATCAATGACCTAATGAAAAGTAATTCTAACACATATTAAGGGGCACTGAAATTCTTAATGTCATTTTTCTTAAATGAAGATTGAGGGAAAGAAAACATTCTCCTAAGTACATCACAGAGGCAGAAAATGAAATTTTATAAGCATGAGAGGTCAGAACAAGAAAACAAGGAATAAAGTGAGCTGAACACAACTGTAGAGAGATTCAATCACCATTTTGTTTACTAAATTCTGTGTCATCATATCCCCAGGAAGCTGCACAGCAGGAATGCACAAAACATCGTCACGATGATTAGGATGATCATGAGCCAGACAGGTAGTGTACCTACAACATGAGAATCTTCATGAAACACAACTCTGTTGAAATAAAATTTTTGGCCTTATTAAATTTCAGTCATTCATTCAATTCATCAATAGTTCTACAGCCCTTTATTGGGCCCTGGCCCCTTTTTCAATTTCATAATCCGATACACAGTCAGTAGGACTCCTTGGGTGGGGGATCAGCCCATCTCATGGCCACTACCTACACACAGAACAAGACAAACACAGAATAAGCATATACAGACATCCATGCCTTGAGTGGGATTCGAACCCACAATCTCAATATTCGAACAAGCAAAGACAATTCATACCTTAAACGGTGTGGTCACTGTGACTGGCATCACAAAATTTATTTTCCCTTTATCTTTCAGGTTATATATATATAAGGGGCAGTCAAATGAAAATGGGTCACCATGCATAACTCTCACAGAGCGCAAGTTTCTAACACTGGAATTTGCTTACGGTACAAACATTTGGTGGGGGCTTGGGAAAGCACAGTGACAATGTGCCCTTGCACACTAGTCGTTTGTTTATTGTGCTGGAAGTAAGGTTAGTGCTATGTGTGGTCGTCCAACATCAGTAATGGAAGCGGGTAAAGAAGGACAGCGAAGTGTAGTGCATTTTTGACTGCTGAAGGAGTAGGAGGACGAGAAATTCATCTTTTACGGTGAATACAGCATGTCACGTTCGTGTGTGCTGGCGTGGCATAAGAGATTTCGAGAGGGACGTGTGTCACTGCAAGATGATGCTCACCCAGGACAGGCTCGTGTCATCACTCCTGATTTTATTGCTGTATTGGATGGTCATATCCGGGCAAACCAATGGATCACTGTGGAAGAAATTAGTCTTTTGATGGGAATAAGTCATGGTTCCGTACATGCCACTGTGACAAAACACCTGCTGTACCGCAAAATCTGCATGCAGTGGGTTCCACATCAACTCACGGAGGAACAGAAGACTCAGAGAATGACTGCATCACTGGGTCACTTGCAACGATACCGTGAGAAAGAGTATGCTTTTCTGTCCCGTATTGCCACTGGGGTGCCACCATTTTGAACCCGAGAGCAAACAGCAGAGCCAACACTGGAAACACATGAATTCTCCCCCACCAAAGAAATCCAAACAGTACACACAAGTTCCAGTAAAGCGATTACGATGTTTTTCTTCGACTGCAAGGGCCCTCTGCTTGTTGAATTTCTTGAGCATTGGGCCACAATCAGTGCACAGCACTATGAAGACACTTAGCGGAAACTGAGATGTGCCATAAAGTCAAAACGCCCTGGAATGCTATCGAATGGCATTATCCTCCTTCAGCCCCCACACTGCCAACTCTGTGAGGAATACGCTACAAAGATTTGGTTTGGAAGTCCTTCAACATCCCCCCTACAGCCCACATCTCTCCGTATGTGATTTTCACATTTTTGGAGACCTGAAGAGAGACATTTGTGGACACTGATTTGCATTGGACAAAAACGTGTGTGGCTGGGTAAAAATGTGGTTCTGTAAACAGCCCACAAGCTTTTTCAAGGATAGGATTGACCGACTTATCTCCCAGTGGGATAAATGTATTAACAGTTTTGGAGAATATTTTTGAGGTAAGAAATGTTCTTTAATATGATTTGGCTTCTAACCTGTTTTCATTGACTGCCCTTCATATATACAGTAATGAATTTCATTTTTGTTGTCCACACAGCCTGATATGTGATGAGATGCTTCGCTACACAATGCCCTGTTAGTGATTCTATGCAGTTTAACAGCTTTGTTCATACAAGCTAGTACCAGCTTCAGTTGATTTAAGTGATTGGTCATGGAAGCACATTACTCATGAAAGATACTGCAATAAAGTGTAAGATTCTTAAGAGACTAACTAAAGAAAGAAGGATCTGGCAAAACAAGGTTAATGAAAGGACATCCACATTTGGAGAATTTTGTCATTTATTTTGTGAGCTTACAGAATATCCTGACAAATCATTATTATTTGCAAATGTTGTGAGAAATTTCTGAGCATATACTTAGCAGCATAGCACCGCTGTCTGAGAAAAACTATGAGGTTAAGTCAATAAGTAAGTTACAAATGGATATAGAACTTAAACAAATAAGAATACTGATTTGAAAAGTGCTTTTATTTCTCAACATAATGTTCCTGTACATTGAGGCATTTATCCCATTGTTTCACAAGCCACTGAAAACCAGCAGCATAAAATTCTTTTGGCTGCTGTCGGAACCAGGCAGTGACTTCCCTTTCTACAGCTTCATTGTCAGGAAAATATTCAGCCGAAAGACGATGTTTAAGAGGGCCGAAAAGATGGAAATCGCTTGGAGCAAGACTAATCACCTGTGACAATTCAGGCTAGCATATCATGTCCTTCATCGTGGTAGTGATTGAGATGCTGTAATGCCAGACACATTCTTTGCATTTTGTGTTGTGGGGTCAGCATGCGCTGCACCCACTGTGCACAGACTTTGTGAAAACCTAACCTGTCATGCAACTTCCATTTGTTCGCCCCTCTTAAACATCATCTTTCGGCTGAACATTTTCCTGATGATGAAGTTGTAGAAAGGGAAGTCACTGCCTGGTTCCGACAGCAGTCCAAAGAATTTTTCAGGGGCTTGTGAAATGACGGGACAAGTGCCTCGATGTACAGGGAGATTATGTTGAGAAATAAAATCATTTTTTCAGATCAGTACTCTTATTTGTTTAAGTTCAATATCCATTTGTAACTTACTTATTGACTTACCTACGTACAAGAAATTGGAGGAGACATACAGGAGTCAGAAGTTAAACAAAGACCTGCTATTACATTAAATTAGGAATAATAATTTAATAAACTAAGTTCAGGAATTTATATTAATTTTAATTCAGCCAGTTCTGAAGAATTGTTGGCAGGAGTCTACAGAACTACCTGAATTTGAATTAGAAGACCAAGGTGAACAATAGCATTGGAATGTTGTGTCAATAAACCCAAATTTCTGGAGAGGACATGTCAGTAAGTTATTTTCCTGTGGGTTTAAATGTGTTAGTTTACAAGCTTCTGGTATAATGATTGTACTCACTTCTAAAGGCAAGACTATGTATGCAGACGCGATTATCAACAGAGATGCTTACAACAGCAGCCTCGGCAGAGCTGGTAATTGGTAAGCCTCCTGATGCCACAGGAAGGAACTCTAGTCCTGTTATGAACATGCTGTGGGCTCCTTCTATGTGCAGCACTTTCTGCAAAAAACACACATTTGCTTCTGTTGCGATAGATTAAAGTATGATTCAACGACTGTCTAAAGGGGCACAGATTTTGTACAGTAATGACCTTTATCAGCTTTAGCTCAACATGGTGGCCAGAAAGGCAGTTCTAACACTGCTGTTAATCACTAAGAGAAAGGATTTAACCCGTTGCCGTGGTTCGTCGTGTATGTTTCGTCAGGGATTTAAATCGTCTGGGGGGGTTCGGCGTGTATGTTTCGTCCAGCTGCACACCTATGTTATAACGCCCATAATAATTGATGGTTTTGCTGTAGATTGTTAGATTTTTCGCTGGCCTGTTGTCACAAGNTCTTTAGATAAAAAAAACTCCCAATCTTGATTAGAACTTCACGAATTTTCTGATAACTGCCTTTGTTTTGTGTGTTCTCAGTGTCTGATGTCAAAAAAGGATCAGTATTTTATTTTCTTAAATGGAAGAACCCCCCTCCAAAAGAGTTAAAAAACTATGACTGTTAATGCCAAATAAATAAATAATATAATAATGACACCAATTTAACGTGTTTTGCCACTGAAGATGCCGTTCAGATTATTAATTGGTTTATTTAACAACCTACAAGTCGTAACTACAATTGATTATGACACTGTTGCGGGTTTAGATGATTTACAAACCCTGCACACTAATCTATTCACTCTATCTTCAGTAGTCTTCACGTATTAATAACGTGGGAGCTATACAAGTCTCTCTGAATTACACTCCCAATATACTTGTACTACAGTGCACATGAAGTCTTGAAAGTACACAATAAATCTTCACTGGCTGACTTCTCAGTTATCACACACAGTCACATAAAATCTTGTAATCATGTGTTCGGGTCTTCTTTCCATGACTGCTGCTATATTTCAACTGACTTGCTTGGGCATTCCAGTTCTCTTATAAACCCTCAATTGGACAGCAGAAAACCCACATCACTTCACTGTTGCGTAAACGCCATGTTTACAGGTGTTGCTGGGGAACGCTGCTGAGAGTTGTTTATTGCTGCATAGCAACTGCAGTGTCTGCTGTTACGTCACTGTGGGAAGGGGGTGTTTACTGAGCGTTGCATAATGATGGAAGGAGTGGGGGTATGTGACATCACTCGCAAGACCACAGAGTTCACATGACCCCTACTTCCTGTTGCGCCATCCACGTTACATTATATATAATTTGGGCCACTGGCCATTGTGAAGACACTGGTACACTTCCATAAATTTCACTACAGACAAGAGTTCCACCTGCACACATACCACTCTACATTCTGAGCTGGCTGCTCAGCTTCAAGAATCTGGATAACAGATGGCCTGCTGGGTCCAGTACCTCCAAGAACACAGCAATATCAATGTGCTTTCCTGAAAAGAGTGTACTCAATGCCAAAAAGCTCAGGAACAGGCATGTGTTAAGATGGTGTGGGCTATTGCAGCCATAGCTGCACATGGTTGGAACCCTCCCACCCAGAGGAGACAGCAGCTGAGTTACCAAGATGTGGGGCCAATTCTACAGGAACTTGAGGCTAGGCAACACCTGGAATGGAAGGACAATGCCAACTGCAGCCCCACCTACAAGGGCTACTGGGTTCAATGGAGGTCCCTTGCAGCAAGGGATGGCATGCTAAAGCACCACTGGGAGCCATCTGACAGACAGTCCTACCTCAGGGCAAAGAGGATGATGTATTGGCTGAATTCCATAGAGGACCACAGGGAGGACATCTGGATGTCAGTAAGACCATGGACGTCAGACAGTGGTATTACTGACTCCACACAAGAAATGATGTTGACAGGTGATGCTAGAGTGCGACACCTGCACAGCCAGTCATGGCTCCTGAATGAGAGGTCAGGGTCTGATGCACAGTACAACACTAGGGCACCATCTGAGAGAGTGGCCACTGACATCACAAGACCCTTTCCACAGAGCAGCAGAGGAAACTGATACCTTGTAACTGCTATGGACTATTTCACAAAGTGGTTAGAGGCCTATGCCTTCCCCAGCCAGGAGGCATTGACAGTGGTGGAGGACCTGGTCACCAACTTCTTCCGCTGCATTCAAGTATTGACAGAGATGCACAGTCACCAAGGCAGGAACTTTAAGCCTTATCTTATGCAGGTGTTGCAATGTCTGGGAGTAAGGAAGACATGCACCAACCCCCTGCACCCACAGCTGGACAGCAAGGCACAGCAGTATGTAAAGACAGTCATGGAACACCTATTGGAGGCTTGACCCCAGCTAGCCCAGTGTTCAGAAGTGCATTCTGCCCACCCTGTGACCTGCTCTTTGGGGCTCTTACAGACAGGAAGTGACAGAACCACTGTCAACCATGTGGCTGCATGACATCCACTATTATAAATGTCAACATCTGAAGTCTGCCAGTGACAGAATGAAAGTGCACAATGACGACCTGGCCAATCCTACAGGATTTCAAGAATGATCAAGTCTGGCTACATAACCCAAACCAGATGGTGGTGCTGTATAACATGATTGCATTGCCTTTGCCAGCAGGAAGGCCAAGTTCCTCAGTGGCTTTTAGAGCCCAGACAGATCCTTTTTCGACAGCAGTCAAGTAGTCATTAGGCATACAGGAACCTTACATGGGGTATCCACAATAACCACCACCAAGGTATTCATAGCATAGCATAGATATTTGCTTAAGGCCAAACAGGCTGCATCTGTCAATAGCATAATGCTTAGACTGATGAATCCTCTTGCTATCAGGGTGGAGAGGTAACCACTGGAATTTCTTACATTGCTCTGTTTTACTATCACCAGCAGTGTACAAAAGCCTTTCTGTCATATACTCGTAACTGATCATTCCTGCATGTAGATATTTATAGAAGGCCTGAGGGATCATGGGCCATAAGATACACAGTAAACATACTCTCATTAACCTCTATCCAATGCCCTTTCTGACCAGCACCCATCCAAAAAGCATTCTATACTTTCCATATTGGTGCACAGGGCCTTAGCTCTCTGTGGCCATGACAGCCTGCTTGATGAACTGGAATTTCTGAAGGTCACTTTCTGACAAAATAGCTAGAGCAAGTGGCAGATTCTCAGGGCTCTCATGACTCCTGTGAGAGTTGCTCTGCCAAATGGCAAACTGGATTCAGTCACTTTTCTGCCATATGCTTCGTCAACCTTCAACAACATTTGCAGGGCGCTGTTCCAGCACATCAAGACAAATGCCTTCCCACTGAGAACATCTCTACCTTCTTTGGCTGGTGAGGGATGACTTTGGGCTGAGGACACTGGGAATATACAGTATCACCTATGAATGTAATCAGGGTTAAAATGTAGGCTGTCTCTGCATAGTGTCTACCTTGCAATCTAATTGCACAAGATTTCATCAGACTCGCTTAATAAATGTGTAACTAATATAAACACATTGTTACCATCATATAATTAAATATAAATATAAATGGCAAAATTAATACACTTATATTATATATATGTATGAGGGTGAGTCAAATAAAAAACTTAAATTTGTAATAAAAAATCGAAATTTCGCGCCATTATCCTGTAAGTTGGTAAACGTGCTACAAACAGCGTGCAGAATGGCCTGTAGGTTGAAGCATAGTGAAGATGCACAAACACCGTTACAGCACCAGTATAAGATGGCTGCCCCACTTGAGACTTGCACCAGGGAAGAACAGCATTCTGTTATTCGGTTTTTGTGTAGTGAAGGTGTGAAACCTATTGAAATTTATCAAAGAGTGAAGTTTCAGTATGGTGATGCATCTTTGTCACAGCAGCAAGTGTATGAATGGAGTAGGAAGTTTACAAATGGTGTGACTTCAGTGGAAGATGCTCCTCGTCCGGGTCAGGCAGCAGTTGAAGCCATAGTGAGGGAAAACTGCCAAGTGACATTGAATGAAATTGCAGCAAGTTTAAACATTAGTCATGGTTCAGTACACCACACTGTGCACAATGTGCTCCAGTTTCACAAAGTGTCTGCAAGATGGGTGGCATGGCAGCTGACTCCTGAATTGAAAGTCCGACGTATTGATGCTTGTGAAGACCTTCTGCGGCGCTTTGAAGGAGAAGGTGATGACATCCTTGCAAGAATCGTTACTGGGGACAAAACCTGGGTTCACTTCCACCAACCGGAAACAAAGAGAGCGAGCAAGGAATGGCGCCATTCCTCATCTCCAAAACCGAAGAAGTTTCGAACACAACCATCAGCAGGGAAGGTTATGCTGACTCTCTTCTGGGACGAAAAAGGCATCATCTTGGAGCACTACACGCCTAGAGGGACCACTGTCACCAGTAGATCATAATCAGATCTCCTAAAAAATCATCTTTGGCCTGCACTCAAATCAAAGCAACGTGGATTGCTGTCCACAGGTATTCTTTTGCAACATGATAATGCAAGGCCCCATACTGCCCGTACAACAGTTGCGACAATCAATGACCTGCATTTTGAGTGTCTTCCTCATCCGGCATGCTCACCAGACCTTGGCCCAAGTGATTTCCATATGTTTGGACCACTCAAAGAAGCAATGGGAGGAAAGATGTTCCGTTCTGATGAAGAGGTATGCCACGCGGTGCATGAGTGATTGCGCGGACTACCAAAAGAATTTTTTCTAAAGGAATTCATGCACTTTGTAAGCGCTGGAGGACTTGAGTGTGGGGGAGATTATGTTGAAAAGTGATACAGCTTTGTACCACTCGTGCACAATAAATAATACTCAAAAAAATATTTAAGGTTTTCATTTGACTCGCCTACATATATAAGACAGTGGGAGAAGATGATTGGTTACACTCTGGACTTAATGTCTTGCCTAAAAGTATGGATGCATAAATAATACAAGTAAATACGGTAACATAAGAAACAATCAATCAGTGCTTTAACAAGAGAGCACTGCAGAGCACAAAACCCATCACACATTTTTTCATACTGACCATCAGGAATCCCAATATTTTTCATCATATGCAGATACCAAACTGGGTATCATTACATGTACCTCAGACATACTCCAACTGAAGTCAAGTAATGTAATGGGGGGGGGGACAAAACAAAACAGAAAAACTCTGTGGCCTGAGTCCGCAAGTGAACTACACCAAGTGAGTGGCCGCCGCTTGTCGGCGAAATTAGTGCCAACTTTATCGGATAGAGGGTGCTGCATGGTCAGTGCAACGAATCCCCAGGGCCACTAATTTTGGCCTTCTAGACCGGATTATTTTAAAATTATACTGTAGAAAATAATGAAAGTAATGGAGACAAGGACCTGTACCTGCAGACTGAAGGCAATGTACACCGAAACACTGCCACTGAACATAGTGCCCACAGCAACGAACCTCCCATCATCTGAGACTGCCAAGGCTGACAAGCTGTCATTGCATGGTACAGCCTTCTTCAATGAACCATCCTGTGGTAGCCACAGCTGTAGGAATGCTTTCTGTCTCCCTCGTTGGCCCACAGGATTTACCAGCATAAAGAGTCGAGTGTTGTTCACATTTCCTTCAACCAAGCCAAACCTAGTCACAATAAATGTGTCTATTATTTCAGAAAGCACCCATCAACAGCAAAACTTGTGAATCTGGTTACTCTGCCTGTTTGCCATCTGGTATAACTGATCCAATTTTTACACAACCAACATCATACTGATTTACCCACGGCTAATCTCCTTTAACTTGTTCACTTTTTTGCATTTCATGCTGTGATTCCAAATGTACTTCAGTCTTCTATATTAGCCACAGAAAATAACTGACTCTCTGTACCAGTCTGCACAAGCGAAAGCCTGCCCATCCTTCTGTCCATTGCATGTATAAGCTGCACATGAGACTAGGACAGAGGAAACAAGTAATACATATTAATCTTTCATTAACCGTTCAGCGTGGTTTGACATGTATGTTTCGTCAGGTATTTAAATCGTCTGCCGGGGTTCGACGTCTATGTTTCGTTCAGCTGCACACCTATGTTATAACGCCCATAATAATTGATGGTTTTGCTGTAGATTGTTAGATTTTTCGCTGGCCTGTTGTCAGAAGGACAGTATATAATGAGGCACGAGTTTTTCTGTGCTAAGTCATCGTTACATATGCCTGTCTTGCAGCAAAATCGTGTTGCGCGTGGAAGACATTTCCTCATTCAAAATGTTATGGATGGCGTGTTTTCTTTCCTATGAAGTTATAAACAGCAGAGACGTGATATGTGCTGTGTTTATAATATCATATTGCCCTGAGCTGGCCACACTAACACACTCAATTGGAATTCTTAGAAGAGGGATGTCCAAAAATTTATTCTTGCAAGATCGATTGATTTCGCACAGTACATAGCAGCGAGTTCTTGGAAAAACGTCACGAATTAAGGCAGAACACTGTGGTC
>NW_019734325.1:172926-185094 GCF_002891405.2 Cryptotermes secundus
AAAAAAAAGAGCCAAAGAAAAGATACACAATATTGGAGCGGTGAATGTGGGGCAGCGTTGGGTTAGACGAATGCTTCAAGGCCTACATTACACTGCTCAAATTCTAAACCAACTGCTTCCATTGCCGAGATACCGGGCGCTCATATTATAAGGTAAGGTTATAAAAACCATCTTTTAAGATCATTTTAGTGAAAGTTTCATGCTTCAAGGCGTACCATTCACTGCTCAAATACTAAACAACCTGCTTCCATTGCCGAGATACAGGCCGCTCATATTATAATGTAAGGTTATAAAACCACCTTTTAAGATCATTTTAGTGAAAGTTTCATGTTCCTATCTCATATAATTTAAGAACAATGATGAATAAATTATTTTCGAGCAAAATTTAAATGGCCGGCTGAATATATTACCGCCGGAGAGACGGCAGCGGAATTTAAATGACCGCGCGAAAGGGTTAAGAACCTCTTCAAAAATGGTTATTTGAAAAGACCAAGAAACAAATGGGATGATAATTAAGAATGTGGTTGAAGAATGTGGCTCAAGTTTGCATTCAGCAGTAATGTTTGGCCTTAGGGGTGTTAAAATTCTCAAAATAGGCACACTATACTTCAAATATTCAAGCAACTGATGCATTTCATCACACACACACACAAATTTGTTATTAAAAAAAGAAACTTAGATTTTTTTGATATTCCACCACATTAAATTTTGAGCGTCTACTTGAAATGGCTCGTCCATTACCACACATCAGAAGAATTTCTGTAATATTTGTTTAAAGTATTTACCATGTAGGATAGCAATTGTACTGTCCAATATGGCAATTTACAAGTATGACTGACAAATTTAGTACTGATAGCATAAACCAACAGTATTAAATTTGTTAAATCCACTCAGCTGAAGAATAAAGACAGGCATATTGAAGTCATCATGTGATGCATACTGTTGTTTGTGAACACACTTAACAAACGACAACTACATGCCTAGAGAGAAAATATTTGGCTCTAAGGGAAGGAAAGGAAAACAAGAAAGGGGAAAAATTACAAAAGGAAAAACTATGCTGTTTATACTCCTCATCTAATATCATCAGCATGATAAAAATTAATAATTAGGGCAGAATGTATTAAAATAGAAACTAGAAACAATAGTAATATTGGTTAGAAAACCTCAGGAGAAGGTAGTATTTGGTGAAACTTCCATGTAGCTTTAACACTTTGCGGACCGGCGATTTAAATATTTAAAACACCCTGGGGACTGGCATTTTTATACCTACTACCCTCACTTGTGCACTGTTCACTTTAAAAATTAATATAAAATCTCCGAATTAATTTTATGAACTATAATTTTTGGAGAACACTTACCAATGCTCCTAGAAGTGCTTGAAAGTGTCATATTCCTGGAAACATTCCCCTTTATGAAGTGGCATTATACACTTTCAAATGTAGACAGTCATAGTCTTTTTTTGTGAACTGTGCAAACAGGGCATTGCCTAGAGGGATGCTTCCCCTTGGAATGTTCACTCTTCACAATTTTCACAAGGGTATGACTCTGCATATCACCCGAGAGTGGCCCAGGGGTGTCCACATGAGGCCTGCGTGGGGTGGGAGTTCATGGGCTAGGTCGCACTAAGTCTGTCTGACTCTGGTTCTGCCGCCACCATCTCGTCTGTAGCCCAAGCCTTTGCCACATTCATCAGAAATGCTTGGTATTTCAATTTAGAATCAGGGTTTAGATTTTTGTAAACCAAAAATGAATTGAAAATGGCACAAATTATAAGCCACAAGGCAACTTTCACTTTTATTATCTGTGGCCACAATTCTTTGTTGACCCCTGTCACTTCCACTGTCTGAGTCACTAATCACTACTACTCCACAAGGCACATCAGATAGCTCCATAAACAACTCCGAGAGATCCGCTTGCCTTCAACCACTTTTGTCCTTGAAACATATTCCCCTCTACTAACTTCCTGCCTAGTACATAAAGAGCTGGAAGGGGCAAAGTTTATTTTCTTTTGGAGTAGGGACCCTAGCCAGCCAGGTCAAGTTGCTGAATACCTAGCATACATTCCGAAGATTTATTACGCAGTATTCATTGCAGTTGCATGGCGCCAAGCAAGATATAGTGTGTTTCAACATAACGTGTCCTAAAGTCATAATAATATGCCACCGGTCTGCAACGTTTAAAAGCGAAAAACCTTTTGCAGGGTGCGCGGTCTGCAAAGTGTTAAGTTGTGAAATGGATTTAAATGGCTCCGGTTAGGAGCATACAGCAGATTTCTGTGGATATTCTGATGAACCTTGTGGATGCATAAGAGCACAGAATGCCCTGACCACTTGAGAATAATTACCTACCTACCACTCAGCACTACAGCCCTGGGTTAGCATTGACCTCCTCTACAACCAGTCTCCACAACCAGTGTATGCTGCCATAGAAATGGACCCATGCATGATGACCCCGAGTCTGGTTGTTAGGTTTCTGAACAAAAATTCTTTTTACATGATGGTTGGCCAATGCCCAACCTGTAGGACCAGGGTATCTCTCTTAGCCTGGACTCTACCCCTTGACCTTTCTGGCATGGGTACCTACTGGTAATTAATCTACCACCAGCATAGCTCTCCAGGTCACAGGGTCAAACAAGCCCCACCACTACAATAAGTTGGAGATGCCTTTGGGGGGAAAATGAATAATTATCTGCAGCTAAACAAATGCCCTCTACCAGAGTTAGTAAAGATTAGATAACATATTTTGGAGGTGGGAATGAGAATCAACGCAACAGTAGCATTACCTGCATCGTTTATAGAGGTACTTGGAGCCTTCAGGAACTGTCCATTTCAATTCTTGCTCCTTCTTTCCAGATTCAGCATCCCAGACTATTGCTAGGCCATCTTTTGATATACTTATCACCTGCAAAGAGGCATTCAAGAATGAACTCAAGTTCACCAGTTTCTCATCTCTGTTTTAGTGTAGAGCAGAAGTTCTAGAACTGTGCTTCCTGAACATCTTGGGAACATAAAGTGTAATGGAAAATTTTTTGAACATGCACACACGCATGTACATATATAATGCATCATTTAAAATGCAACTCAAACAAAAACTGTGTTCTATGGGAGTGTTCCGTAACAAGGTGAAAGGTGTGATGTGAACTTTTACCTATTGTAAGAAATTAATTGTCGAATTTCATTCATTTTATTGTATCCCAGTTACTGTGTTTCATATGCTTGTATTTTATTCTCAGCCATTGCACTGATTAAATAAGATGATGCTTGTTTATTCTTTATTGCATGCTGTGATTTTTTATGTACAGTAATGTTGTATTCTAACATTATTCTATTCTATTCTAAACGTAAATTATTTACTCACAGTTGTTGTTATATCATAGTTTTCATTATTGATTTATTTTTATTTTTCTTGCATCTATGCAGCTTTTTTGATATGCTTGCCTCATGATCTGTGTACGTGCTTTTCCCTAAAACTGCAGGGATTAGCATGGGTTTTCCTGTCTCTTATAACGCTGTTTCGGTATTTGCCCTTGTTTATTAGAAGTTAGAGCTTCTTCAACTTTATGACTTTCTTCCTGTAACGATGCACCAACCGATTGTTGGACTTCATTTAAAATTATAAATATTTAAAAAATAAGTCGGTATAGTGTCACTTCTTTCGTCTGAAGAGTAGAAATCCTGCGTTTTACAATTGTTTCAGTTCTATCACAGCTGTGCTCTGAAGTAGTTCGCAAATTTTGGTTGCTAGTTAGAGAATTACAGATGGGTCGTTTGAGATGTCCCTGACTGTATGGCCACTTGCTGACGGCAATAAAGTGGTGATGGACACAATTAAAGAACATTTAGAAATGCTGCAGCAGAAATTCAATAAGTATTTTGGAGAGAGTGTACAAGATTTCGACTGGGTTCATGATCCATTTGTTGTGAATTCAGAACATCTTCCAATTAATATACAAGAGGAACTCGTAGATTTAAAAGCAGACAGAACATTGAAACTAAAACTTCTCGAAGTGCCTTTGGATAGGTTTTGGTTGGCAATAAGGAATGGATACCCGGCTATCTCCGAGATGGCAGTTAATGTGTTATTGCCATTTTCAACTACATATTTGAGTGAACTGGGCTTCTTGACGTTAACTGAAATTAAAACATCAAAGAGGGAGCGGCTCAAATCCATCGATGAAGAAATGAGACTTACGTTGTCAACGATTCCACCACGGATTAGTCGCCTGTGTGCAGCTATGCAGGCACAAGTGTCACATTGAAGGTATGAGTAGAATTACTGTATTTACTTTAATAGTATTAGAAGTGTATTTTCTACACTCTACAGTGAATTAAAGTTCATTAATTGTTAATAAATGCAAGAGTCGATTTCTGTTTAATGATAATAAAATAACAATATAATAATATAAGTTGATCACGTTATGTATTTATATTGTCTGATATCATGCGTTTTTGAGGGGAATAACATTTTGGTGTGCTGTGTTGAGTCATGGATACTTCATGGTGTGCCACGAGTAGAAAAAGGTTGCGGAATGCTGTTCTATGGTATAGAAATGAAATCAGAAGCTGTTCCCCCATGTACGTGAATACGCGCATTATTTTATATACCTATTATATAGATGTCACACCTGTGACAGGTAAAAACAGGTAAAAACATGTCACATGTTCCGAATCAAGCAGTCGTTTCCATAGTAACGCTAGAACAGTTGCATAGGATAAGAGGTTCTGTTGCGTATCAACGGATGAAACCGGAAAGTATACTTCCCTGGAAACGCAATAACAGTGGGCCGTTGCATAGGAATTGCCGAAACAACAAACGCGTTTTCCCGGAGATGAGAGGATAAGAGGTTCCGTTCCATAACAACGGATGAAACCAAACACTTCTACAAGATGTTCTGTCGTCCATTGAATACCAACAGATCGTTGCCTAGGAATAACCGCAGCAGCGAGCACAGAACGCGTGAAATCGAACCCTGGGCGAAAGTGCCTTCTATTGCGTCCGAAACCAGGTTATAACAGTCCAGCTCCGAAGAGTTTTTTGGTGATACTGGACGTGATAATAATTATACTCGCTGGTGTAAAAGTGAGCGTTCAATAACGTATTTGCTGAATCCGAGACGTACATGGAAGTTATTTGTCGCACTGAATAGGAGACACGTGACCACAACAACGTTACATAGGTAACATGCGACATATTCTTATTATTAAAGTACACGTAAATAATGCAACAATTTAAAAGACATCAAGAATATGTCACTCACTAAAAATGTATTTTAAGACTTTATGATGTTAAAATCATGTGTGACATATGTCACACCTGTGACAGATTGGTTGGTTGTTAAAATATTAATTGTACTCAATATTAATGAACTGTAATGTGTTATACGTCGTTCATTTCATGAGTATAGTTTATTTTTCATTGTTTTTCATTTCGTTTTCTTAACTGTTCTCCTTATTTTTCAGTGCAATTGGCGGTGGGAGTGAGCTGTGTCGAGTGATCTGCGTTTGAATTGAAATATTTCATTAGTATTTTTTATTTTTTGTTTCTTTGTTTTCCAGTTCGTCTTCTTTCCTTTTTTAATGTTTTGCAATTTTATATGTTTTTGTTATAACTTTCTTTCTTCTTCTTCAGTGCAATCGATCTGCTTTAGTTCATCCAAACAATGCCTTGCAGAAGATCAAACTTAGGTCATCATACTTGTGGAGCGGAAGCAATTCACTCGATCTGCCACAGCAACACGTGGCTGGGTACAGCTAGTAATATTAATAAAGGAGAGGACCCAGTATCAAGTCTCAAGGGACTCCATGTTGTACTCTTTATCAATTTGAAGCAGCGTGATCATGTGTATGAGACTCTCCTGCAATTCTGTGTATCCTGTCTACTTATGATTCAAACCATTATCGTGAAGACCCCAAGAAATAACTCATAGATGGAAGAATGAATAATGCCATACCAGCTTCTCATTGGGACTGATGTCCACATCATCAATCTCTTTACTGTGTGCAGGAATATCAATCATCTTCCTTAGTGACGGAAATTGCCAGAGACGAACATGCCCATCAGTGCCACCTGTGGCCATCAGCCTTCCTGAGTGACCAATTCGCACCACTCGCTGCAAAGGCTCATCCTCACTGAAACAGATAATTGGGTTGTACTCTTCCATATCTGTCTAGCTTTCAAGAGGCTGCCAAATGCATATGACATTTATGTCCATGGTTTGGTCGCACTTGACCTTCCAAGTGGGTAAGATGTCTCGAGATTTCATGTGCTGGTTTTCATCATAAGAAGTATGATTTCTGCACATATCAATCCTCATTTTCAACTACAGTGTTGTGGATATAACAAAAGATATCAAGTCAAACATATATGCTGTGTTTATTAGATCCTATAATTAGTTTTATGTGTAAAAAAAAAGTGCTACATGCTTAAAAACTGTCCTGTGTTCTACCTTCTGCTAACAAATATTATGGCAGGTCCTAACATATGAGTCATGGAGATGTACTAGGTGAACTACTGCAAGAGAATGAAGTGACATTTGTGAGCATGAATATAGTAGTGACAATGACATAAATGTGAAAAGTTCTTTGAGTAGTCAATAGAGTGTATATTTAATGAAGAATATGCCAGTGACAACAGTTACATGCAGCATGGCACATGGACAAACTTAGGTCCTGAGTGATCACATTTTCAATTTACTGGCAAGCACGTTTCTTTAAAATGTTCCCTTAATAGACCCCATTAACCCAACAGTATATTTGTAGTTGTTTGTTACACCTGAAAGTGCAGAACCAAAAGTCAGAGAAACAAACTGTAAGCCAAAGAATTTCTATAAAACACAACTAATCTAAAAGTAAGATCTAGGGTCCATCTCTGGAATGAGACAAACAGAAATGAAATAATGAAGTTACTAGCATGCCTTTTGTTAACAATGACCTCACCAGAAATCTGATGACAAAAGTTAATTTTCCAGGAGGAAAATCTTGGAAACACCCATATTTTTGGAGTTTTATACTGAAATGAGGTTTCACCTTCTACTTGAATTTTGTAATTTTGTTGAAAATGATGGTTATGATGAGGTCACGTGTGATTCCAAAAGATTATACACACTGAAACCCATGCTAGAACATGATGCCAAATTTGGGACTATACATACCCTTAATTAATTGCTGAAAAAGAAGAGCAAGATCACTCTGGCAAAAAAACCCATTCTCCGGAAAACAAACTAAAACTCAACCAACTCAGCAACAAACTAAAACTACAACTACACGACTTAAGGACTACATCTTTCGAAAAATATACCGCAAACCTCTCCAGACAAGAAAACTCTATCTGGAAACCCATACGGAACAAAAGACGACCAACACCAGTTACCTCACCAATATATAAGTGCACTACTCCTCCAAGCAAATGGGCAAGAAGCGATCACGAAAAAGCTGAATCGTTTGCAAAACACTTACAAGAAGTATTCACCTCCCAGGACAACCTACCGCTGTAGGAAGTAGACTCAATGCTCAACGAAACGGTGCAAAGACCAAAACAACCAAAGCCTTTCACGCTAAAGGAGATCCACAAAGCAATAAACACACTTTAAAGGAGAAAAAAAAAAAAAAAAACCCCCCAAGACTAGACCTCATCACTGCCGAAATTATAAAGCTGCCAAAAAAAGGACTTAAATTCCTTTACCTACTAAATGCCATTCTCCAATTAAACTACCGGCCCCTCCCACTCAAAACAACCCAAATCACAATGATATTAAAACCTGGGAAAAACCCAACCAACATCTCCTCATACTGACCAATAAGCCTCTTACCAATAATAGCAAAACTACTTCTCAACAGAGTCAACCAAGACTCAAATCCAATAAGCTGGACTCCAGACCATCAGTTCGGATTCCGTAGAGCGCACTCAACCACTCAACAAAGCCATCGTATCGCCAATACCATATGTCAAGCACTGAACAAAAATCAATACTGTACTGCAGTATTCCTATACATAGCCCAGGCTTTCGACAAAGTCTGGCATCCAGGCTTACTCTTCAAAATAAAAACACTTCTCCCATCACACTACTTCCCAATATTACGCTCATACTTAAGTGACAGAACTTTCGTAGTTAAAGTAAACAATGAACCATCAAGAAGACTACCAATCCTCTCAGGTGTACCACAAGGAAGCCTGCTCAGTCCCTTCCTCTACACGCTTTACACCCACGGCCTCCCCACATCCCATAAAACAATCATACGGACATTTGGCGACAACATGGACATCTTCACCACACACGATAACCTCATCACAGCAGCAACTAACTTACAGAACCACCTCATATTCATAGAAAATGGCTAAAAAAATGGAAAATCAAAGTCAATGAAACAAAATCCATTCAAACAACGTTCACACTCCGAAAAGGCAAATGTCCCCCGATTCAAATAAACCACACTACCAGCCAACAAAAAGATCGAGCAAAGTATCTCGGACTTACCTTTGATAGCAAGCTCAACTGGAAACAACTCATCCTCACAAAAAGAAAACAAATGGACCAAAAAATAAAAGACCTATACTGGCTCATAGGAAAAAAATCACACCTATCCACTGACAAGCTGCTAATATACAAAGCAGTCATTAAAACCAATATGGACATACGGAATCCAACTACGGGGATGCGCCAGCAAATCAAATATAGATCTCATCCAACGAACTCAATAAAAAATTCTTTGTCTCATCGTAAATGCACCATGGTACGTGTCTAACCACACCATTCACACCGACCTCAAAACTCCATACGTCACATAAGTCATCAAAGAACACACCGGCAACCACTTCAACAAATAAGCTAACCACCCGAACCCACTGCTCCAGCCACTTTTACAGCACCACCACAGAAGAACTGGATGAAAGTGGCCAGAAGACGTAAAAATCTGAGGGACGCGTCGATGGAAGTGATCCACTCAAGCCCCTGAAGTGTAAAATCCTTAACTAATTGTACACAAGACAGCAAACTGACTAAAAGATTGTAGTATCTGATTGTAAATAAAGGAGATTACAAAATATATATATATATACCCCTGAATGTGATGTGCTAGTATGTGAGTCCCTGATGATGTGGAAGGGATCCTCATCATGGAAGGTAAAGTAAGTAAAAGGCAAGCTATCCCTGTACCAGGCCGTGAAGCCCCATAGGGTTGTGAGATGTTGAGGTTCCCACATTATTTAGACAATCGGCTCAAAGATGGTGGTAAGGTTGTCAGCCTTACATGCTGGCTGCGCTTTACTCCCCAGAAAAATTATTTAATTAATTCCTGGTATGCATTTCTGTTAGGGGCTGAGTGAACCCCATGGCCATAGGGCAGCTGGAAGGTTTAGGTCAACTGAAGAAAATCCAGTGACCTCATCAGGACTTGAACCTGCGACCTTCTGGCTTGTAGCATAGCCCCTCAACCAACTACACTACCGCATGCGCCCCATCATGGAAGGCACACACACACACACACACACAAAAAAACTTCGTGGCCTGTAGTCTGCAAGCGAACTATATTGACCGAGTGACCACCACTTGTCAGCGAAGTTGGTGCCAACTTTTGCAGATAGAGAGTGTGTGGTCAGTGCAACGGATTCCCACAGCCGTTAAGCTTGGTTTTCTAGATCAGACATCTCCTCAAAATGTGCGAAATCTGGCATCAAATCGTTTCAATTGTGTGAAGCCAAATCTGGTTATGTATGCAATTTTATTATTTACAGTGGTCAGGAAACCATTTTTGAGATTTCCTAAAAATGAGCCACATGACTCAAAAGTAGCTTTAAAACTAACGGATCTCCTTCTGAATAAAAAATAACATGTAATCATTAGTTTTCAAGCTCTGATCTGTTTTATAAGCTGTGCAGTAAACAGGCTGCTGCTATGGGAGCCTTGTATCAGAACAGGAAGGGTGTCCTTGCTGAAATAAAGAAGGAAGAACTGATGAAGGGAGAACATGTGTCAGTTTACAGACAGACTAATGATAATGAAGTGGAGAGACAAAAAAGATGTTTTTCTTATAAGTACCACACATGATGACAAACTGGTTCCAGCCGGGGATCAATGGAAAGATGAACAAGTCCAATGCAGTCACTGATTATAACTCCAGCATGGAAGGCGTGAACATATATGATGCTTACTTGACGAGCTATTGTAGTATAAGAAAAAGACTAAGTATCACATAACAGAAGACCAGGCTTTCAGGCAAACTGTCAAAAAATGCCCCACTGACAAGGCTGAATAAACCTCACTACCTCTCCTATATTGCTGCACCAGCTTCAAAGCAGAATCCATGTGTTGTGTGCTACCAAATGTGTTGATGTTCTGAAACAAGGTAAAACTCCAAAGGATGTATAGTGGCCTTGTGTGCTACACTGTTTCCAGCATTGCCACATGGTGGTCAACTACTACAGGGGTGAAAGGGAAGCGAGGGTGAACAAATGTTAACAAGAGCCTGAGGGCACAACTTTTTGTGATTACATGGTGTACTAAGAGCTGGTACTGAAAACTGAACCATAAAGTTATTTTTTATATGTGTCACTGGGGCTGCAACAGTTGCATATTTATTAGAGTGCTGATTTCATAGTTTTTACAAGATCATGCTTTTGCAGTTAATCTTTTGAAGACCAAATAGCTCTTGTTGCTTAGTTTGTTCATCTGTAGCAGCTCTGAACTTGAGAAGGAAGTACAAACTGAGTTCACACATGTCTATAAAACCACCTGTTATTCAGTATCAGTATACTGCAGATGTGCAGTATAAAATGTTTCCGCTCCTACACACAACAGTTCTGCAGTATAAAATCTTTCCTGTTTGTAACACTTGGGCGTGTTAGCAGAAACCCCATGCCATAAAAGTGTGCTGGCCATAAGCCTATATATTTCTATCTTCACAAGTTTCTCAGCTTATTCAGGGTATTTGGCGGAAGTTGATACAAAGGAAAATTGCCTGCCCCCTACTTTCTTTGAAAAACCCAAACAAGCGTCTTCCATTTACCGGATCTGACGATTCTGAACAGTTTCATCCTGCTATCATCCTGTGGTGCGAAACTGTCACACAGGGACTTTCGTCTTACCCTTATGCGCAACATGCTGGAACATGCTGTAATGTGTCGCTCCCAACCACAATGCCCATTAGGTCGACCTCCTGCTCTGTCAACCATAATATTTCGTCTAGAGGAGGCCAATCGACATCACTGGCCGACCAATTGTGCCATGAGAATGAAATGCCGTCTTTGTTCTGCACGTGGAAAGAGGAAACGTGTTCAGACGAAGTGTGAGAAATGTGATGTGGGACTGTGCATTCTCGGGTGCTTCAAACAGTACCACACGAAAGCAAAATTTAGTTAGACGACACAGGGGAGTAGCCTGTACAACCATGAAACAAATAACAACAACAAAAAAGGCATTGTACATTGCATTTACTGCCAAAGAAGTAACGGGATGCTTTTAAGCCATTTAGAAAAGAACCGGGATGCCATCCCGCCGCATCCCACCCCACCTCAAGCCCTGATTACAGAGGTGTGTTTGAAAATTCGGTTGCATACCCTATTGTACTGGCTGTGTTCCTTCCTTGTGGCCTGCACAATATTTGGGTGACTTGAATTATTCTGATATATACTGCAATGATAATAATATAGGAGCTACACTTTATTACTAACATCAGACAGGACACAGAACTGTGTGCTATTTCTTAACCTTTATCGGACGAACGTCATCATATAATGTCGTTAAAAGTTAGGGCAGCTGAGCGAACGACATCATATGATGTCGTGGATTCCACGCGTATAAGGTTTTTTTAAAATTAAATTAAAAATATAAATTGTTGTTCTATTTATATGATTTTTGGTCACCACCTTTATAAGGAGACAGCCTTCCTTCCTGCATAATCTAATGTAATCTAGCAACGTCATATGACATTAAAAGTAAGGCCAAATGGCCAAACGACATCATATGATGTCGTGCCTTCCACGCGTGTAAAGATTTTTTTAAAATTAAATTTAAAATATAAATTGTTGTTCTATTTACATGATTTTTGGTCACAACCTTTATAAGGTGACAGCCTTCCCTTCTGCGTGATCTAATGTAATCTACCGTCGTATGGCTGAACGACCTCATATGATTTCGCGCATTGCACGCGTGTAAAGATTTTTTTTAAATTAAAT
>NW_019734325.1:185145-194480 GCF_002891405.2 Cryptotermes secundus
CCTCGCCACTCTCAGAAATAGCAGTCCTAATCTGTGTCATTGTACAGCTGTTTCTCAATTTCAGCATCTTCCCCACGACGTCGTCGTGTGGCCATGGTGAACTATACGGCTCTCTAGCAGTGAATTTTTTACTGCCAGCACAAAATCTCTCTGTGCTTAGACCACGACCAGAAGCCATAAATCATAACCTCGCGCCCACACATACAAAAATCTCATCCACGTCTTGGCTGAACTCAATATCTGCTTCAAACATGCTAGATGATGTCATGGGTGGCTACCCTTATATTGCGATGTTTCAAAATCATTACAAACACAATGGTTTGACTGCAATGAATGAACGAATGACCGATCTGGCAACACCATATTCCGAGAATGTACTCCTGTGTCTTTCTAACAGATATTACACAGCGAGCGATTTCAGACGACCACAGTCCTGCATACCGACATGTCCCATACAATAAATAAACTTCAACAAGAGATAGCATTCAATATATGTGAGGTCGCCACGAAGGACTTACACTGCTAAAACGCATGGTGCAGAAAATGTATTACACTGCTGGAACGCATGGTGCAGAAAATGTATGAATTTCGGGAAAATTTGTTTTTGGAATCAGTGTAAAACGTTTTTACAGATATTAAAATCTGTAAATTAGAGTATCTGATTCTATATTCTTTCTAGATTAAAGGAGCGTTCATTTCGTTCGTTTATCATAAAAATATAGAAATCACACCATTTTCAGGAACATGCTTACAATTTCATTGCTCTAGAAGGGCGGGCATTTAAATAAACTCTGTGCAGCTGCCCTTCCCGGAAATTAAATGGCCCATCTGATAAAGGTTAATAGGTAAATAAATTACACATAAAATGAAACCAGCTTCTAAACAATGACAGGTTAAGTCTAACAGAACCTATCTCATCAGCTCAAATGGTTCATTGGCAAGGGAAGGGATAAACACATTTCTGACTTTATTACACCAACTTAAGCCTGCAATTTAAAAAAGTTCTCATGGCATATTCTAAGATAGACACAAGTCATCATTCAATATAAACAAGCCACTTCACTTTGAAGGTAAGACATGATGAGAGGTATACTGAAGAAACACACATATAATGACACTCTTCATGTTGCCACAGTTTACTCTAGCCTCTGATCAATGTTACATGCTACTTACTTAAAATCTGTCTGAATGCTATCACTGGGTTTTATTTGGAATTTAAGTCGCTTATAGGAGTTGCCATTTCTGTCCACTTTCTCTTCACTGTCTGATACTGCTGACTTCTTGCTGCGCTGTCTCACAACATTGCTGTCCCCAACTGGAAAACAAGCTTCAATATAAATGGGTGATATCTGTATTTCTTTAATATCCGTAACTCAATACTTCTGGCTAACAAATAAGTTTTTAGCCTTCACTGTCTACAGCATGTCATACTACTGTGATAATGCAAGTTCACAGCTAGCATTCCAGCCTTGCACTGTTTTCAACAAAAATTCTACAAACTTGAACTCAAATCCAGCCACCAGCACTGCAGCAGTGAGAGAATTAAATCCTTTATTCCTGGAGAATAAATGATACAAACTAAAAAAATAAGGATAATAATGGTGAATACAGCTGGATAACTGAGAGGTTTGGCTCTATGATGCAACATTCACCTTGTGCTTGGAAGCTATTGGTCTTCAATCTTGTCTGCTCATAAGTAACTTATAAATTTCACTCACAAAATTTGGTAAGGTACAGGTAGAAGTGGCCCTGTGCTTAATTAACATTTTGCGGACCACACGTATTAATATGTCTTTCACTTTTAAACATGGTGGACCGGTTGCATATTAATATGTTTTTAGAATCCGATAAATTGCAAAACACTATACATCGCTCTGGCACCACCTACATTGCACGCAACCGCCTGCAGATGCGTGATAAGACTCTGGAATGTTTAGTTAGCAGTCAGTAACTTGACCTCGTTGTTTATTTAACCGACTATAAAGGAAAATGCTTTGCCTTCTTCAAGCTGTGTGTATCAGCCAGTAGCTAGTGGGGAGAATGGATCAAGGACAAATTCTCCTCCAATGACCTAGCTGACCTGCCTTGTGAGACGCGTAGTAATGGATTAATTGTCATTCAGACAGCGACAGTGAGGGGGGACAACAAAGAATTGTGGCCACAGACAGTAAGAGTGACAGTAGCTCTGATGATAATGTGGGTAATAACACTGCACATAGTAACATTGTGGGGACAGCAAAAATCTAAAAAAAATCTAAACCCTGATTCAAAATTGAAATACAAAGCATTTCTGATGAATGTGGCAAAGGCCTCAGCTACAGTCCAGGTGGTGGCGGCAGAACCAGGGTCACACAAAGACTTAGTATGACCGGGCCCATCAACTCCCACCCCACGAAAGCCTCATGTGGACCACCAGGGCGACTCTCAAGTGATATGAGGAAAAATACCCTCGTGAAAATTGTGAAGCATGAACATTCCAAGGGGAAGAATCCTTGTAGGCAATGCCGTGTTTGCACAGTTCACAAAAAAGGAGTATGTCTACATTTGCAAGTCCTGTGTAATGCCACTTCACAAAGGGGAATGTTTCCAGAAATATCACACCCTCAAGCACTTCTAGGAGCACTGGTAAGTGTTCTCCAAAAATTTTAGTTCAAAAAATTAATTAGATTTTATATTAATTTTTAAAGTGAACAGTGCACAAGTTAGGGTAGTATGTTTAATAATGCCGGTCCCCAGGGTGATTTAAATATTTAAATACCCAGTCCGCGAAGTGTTAAGCACCACAACAAGAAGATATGTGTGGGAGTGGAGGTATTGCTCTGCCATTCTTTACCTCAGCACTATATACAGGTCAGTGGTCAGCTTTATGCCCCAGCTGCTTTACCCTGAGGGAAATATCCTTTGGTACCCATTGAGTAGGAGGCTTGGTGGGTCCCAGAGCTAGTCTAGATGCTGCAGAACAGAAAAAATTATCTTTCCCCTAGCAGGAAATAAAACCTCAGCTCTCCAGCCTATAGACCACTGCTATTTCAGCTCTTACAAAAGTTGATACACCTGTGCAACTGGTATGTCTGCTTTAAACAATACATAAAACTGCAAGAAAAATATACAACTTGATGCCACACAATGTGGATCTCAACTGGAAATACACAGGCTTATCCACATTAAGGGAGAAAGAGATGAGATAAATAATACCACTACAAAAACGATAACAGAATTTGCCACAGTGCAGCTGACTCTTATACACAGCTTATTGCTGAGAGGGTTGTTGGTGGTCATGTGTCAGGTATAATCAGTATTCTTGTTATAACCAATGCTAGGGTGTCTCCTTTTTTAGATTAAATTCAAAAGCACCAAGATGCCTAACATATATTAAATGCAGTCTATCAGTCTTGGAAATTCACAGACATAGTGCAGAAACATTAAATTTAATAAATATCTTTCACCAAAATATCAGAGGCTTGAGAAGCAAAAGTGATGAATTACTACACTCTTTTAAAAAATAGACAGCATAAACCCTCACGTATTATGTTTAAGTGAACATCACATAGTTGAACAGGAATTGCTGCTCCTCTCAATGAATGGTTACCTGTTAGGCCCAAGTTTTTGCCAAAAGAGCCTACTGAGGGGAGGAGTGTGTATTTTTGTTAAGACTGATCTACATTTCAGTAAAATTGATATTTCTCATCGCTGTCAGCAGCAAGACTTTGAAATCTGTGCAATCCAGCTAGTAACTAAAACATCTCACCTAATTATATTAAGCCTGTACAGAGACCCTTCAGGTGAGATTAATGAATTTCTAAGGAGACTAGGATCAACTTTAAAATATCTGAACAATCCAAAGTCTGAGTTTATAATTTGTGGAGACATAAACATAAACTATTTAAATGAAAGCAGAAAAAACAAGTAAACTCTTTAATAAGGACATAAAATCTGTCACAGGCAGTGAATTTCGTAACAGGAGTTCAAATTTCCTCAAGCACTGTCACTGATGAATGAATGTATAAAGGGTGGGCCTTCTCAGCCCTTGCACCGCGACCTACAGTGGTCTATTGTGCTTCCCCTTTACTACCATTGATAATATCTTTATAGATAATGCAAGGTTAAGCTCTTCTTGTACATCTCCTATAGTCAACGATCTCTCTGACCATGATGCTCAATTTCTTACAGTAAATATTATTATTGCAGAAGTAAATTCAATAACCTTGAAACAGAAAACCATAAAAATAAACAGTGAAACTAGTGCTCAATTTCAACATCTATTGCAAAATGAAACGTGGGAACCTATTTTCAAAAATAAGGATACAGATCATAAGTTTAACTCTCTTTTATATACACTCAACTCTCGATTATCTGGGGGTGGATTAACCGGTTTGCGGCTTAACCGGGGCTTTTTTGAGGCTTATATATTGTTTAATATTCATTCACTTTTGTTTCACATGGTGAGTTGTAACACTATTTTCGCACTAGTGTGAACCGAGCTCAGCATTTTTTGGTCCCGTTATACTAACATAATGTTCTAGGGTAGGGGTGAAAGAATGCAAGGATTTGTGAAAAGTTTCAAGGACAGATATACCGCCCCAATTAGTCTCTTTGTATTGATCTTCAAGTGTGTTAGCAAATTGTCAGGGTGTAAAAGGAAGCGTGTTGTGGTAAGTATTCAACAGCAACTCATGTGAGCCAGGCTTCAAAATGTTAAGCAGTGATGAAATCATAAGTTAAGTGGGGATGCAGTCAGAAGAGCAGGAAGAAAGTGAGAATGAGGAAGAGGTGGACAGTGCTGCTAGTAAGAAAGTATCACATGGTGCTGCTCTTAATCATTTGGAATCCTTACTAGACTATCTTGAGAGTGAAGAGAAGAGTTTATTAAGTGACAAGCTAATATTACGTAGGCTTCGTACGGATATCTGTAAAAAGGAAAATGCCGCGAAAAAGCAAACGACAATATTAAATTTTTTAAGTGTTAAGTGTGAATATTCGTAAAGAGTGTTGGATGTCGTTGAACACTGTGACTGAAATAACTAATTCATACTTCAGTGTAATGCAAAAAAAGTATTAAATAGGCCATGAGATGACATAAAAATGGGGTTGAATAAATTTAAATACAGGTAGGCCTATAGTATTATGAAGGTACAGTATTACAATAATACTTTTAATAAAATTTGTCTTAACCTTTAAGGGACAGGCCATTTAAATTCCGGTAGTGGTAGCGGGACGGAGTTAATTTAAATGCCCGCCATTGTAGAGTAATAAAAATTGTAATCATGTTACTCAAAATGCCGTGATTTCTACAATTTTTGTGATGAACGAAATAAACGCTGCTTTTATCTCGAAAGAATATAGAATCAGATATTGTAATTTACAGATTTTAGAATCTGTAAAAATTGTTACACTGATTCCAAAAATTTTTTTTCCCAATTTTGAGTGTCTGTCCACAAATATGCAGAAAGTTTCTGCAGTATAAATGCATGCTGCAAGACATCCTCTTTTCCTGTCTTATCTTTCTAAAGGGGAGGAAGCTAATGTTTGTACGGCACATCCTCCAGTCACTTCGTAACCTTTCTACTATTGCACGAATGGGCAAAAGTCTTTATCGTACTTTGTACCTCAGAAACACTGCATGTTTATATCTCGGGCTAGCCACACAGAGGTACTCTTCTTGGAATAGCCCTGCAGTGCCTTTCAGTTTCGTCTGTACCGCATTCTGAATCGGTGAGATTTATAAGCGGCCTTCAATCTTGGCTTCTTCCATGCAAAATGGAGCCATGTTGGATAGTTCAAATTGTGATGTTTTATAAGCATTATGATTCTGTTTACATCTCGGACTAAACACACAGAGCTAATGTTCTTGGAATGCCTTTCAGTCTCATCTGTAACGCATTCTGAATCGGTGTAATTTATGAGTGGCCTTTTCCATGCGAAATGGGGCCATGGTGGATAGTTGAAATTGCGATGTTTTATAAGCGATACGATTAGAATTGTCCTTCAGAAACCCTGACTGTGCATATCTCGAACTAACCACACAGAGATACTGTTCTCGGCATAGCCCTGCACTACCAGAATGTTCTAGCCTAGTGCGTTGTGTTGTGAATAAAACATCACAATTTAAACTAGCCAGCATGGCCTCATTTCACTTGGAAGAAGACGAAATTGAGAAGCAGCTGATTATTCACACCGAATCACACTGCGGTACAGAAGATTCTGAGAGTGGCAAGGAAACAACAGGCTCAGAACCCGAAATCGACGAAGACCCATCATCTTCGTCGGCAACCTGGGGACCACCACACCAGCAGGGCAGGAGGCGTGTGAATAATTATTCCAGTGGAGCTGTGGGGTTAAATATCAATGAAGCTCCACACGTAAATAAGGATTCCACCCCTTTCTGTGTTTTCATGCTGTACTTCGCAGGGATTATCCGTCTGCTGGTGGAAGAGACGAATAGGTACTACCACCAGTAACTAGACAAACTTCAAGCCGGACCTTCTCCGCGGCCTAATGTGACCGATTCCGAGATATTTCTGTTTCTAGGAATAATCATTCAAATGGGACATGACATCAGAGACAGACTAAAGGACTACTGGTTGACTGCAGAACAATTTGCCATGCCTTTCTACTCTAGCACAATGAAACACGACCGTTTTCTACACATTCTTCGTTTTCTTCATTTTGCAGACAAAAATACAGAAACTGACAGGAATGCCGACAGTTATGACCGACTATGGAAAATTCGGACCATCTTCGACACTCTCAATGACACATATGAAAAATATTATAACCCTTCCGAACACTTGGCCATAGACAAGATAATTGTTAAATTCAAAGGGAGGATGGTTTTTAGGCAGTACATTCCTAAGAAACACACACGTTTCAGAATCAAACTCTTCAAAATTTGTGATGCCGCTGGGTATACTTATGATGTGAAGGTTTATCTAGGAAAAGACAGGACACGTGCCGACCAAGACATGACAGCGACACATGCTACAGTTAGGGACCTATGCAGACATATTGAGGGCGTAGGTCACAAACTGTACATGGACAATTTCTTTTCATCACCAGACTTGTTTGAGGAACTCATGACAAAGGACATAACGTGCTGTGGGACAGTTAGACCTAATCGGAAGGGCTTGCCTGACGATTTTTGACGAAGACAATTTCGACTGAAGAAAGGTGACATTCGTGTTAGGGTGAGACAGAACTTGACAGCATTAGTTTGGAAGGACAAACGTGATGTATACATACTGACAAACATGCACTGTCCTCCAGCAGATGGCAGTTTCTGTGATGAGCATGGAAATGCCATCAAGCCAGCAATTGTTGCTGACTACAACAAGCACATGGGTTATGTCGACAAAGCGGACAGAATGGCAAACAGTTATAGCATCAGTCATTGGACCTGGAAATGGACAAATAAACTATTTTTTCATTTCCTGGATATGACGATTCTGAACAATTTCATCCTGTTGTTATTCTGTGGCGTGAAATTTCCACACAGAGAATTCTGTCTCGCCCTTGTGCACAACATGCTGGAACATGCTGCAAGGGGTCCACCTTGCCTTCAACGGCCCAGGGGTCGACCTCCTGCTGCGTCATCAGTGATATCTCGATTAGAGGAGGCCTCTCGACATCACTGGCAGACTTCCTCTACTTCGAGATTGAGATGTCGTGTGTGCTCTTCGCGTAGGAAATGAAGTTACATCCGGACAAAATGCGTGAATTGCGACGTTGGACTATGCATTTCCGGATGTTTCCAACAGTTCCACATGAAGGCAACATTCAATTAGATGACGGAGGAGGGGAGACAGACTACTTATAAAGCTGGTGTCCAAAAATAATGTAAGTAGAACAAGAATTTCTATCTTAAAATTAGATTTTAAAACACTGTGCGCACGCGTGGACTGTGCATACCAATACGGTGTCTTTCGGCCACTTGGCTTTACTTTAAAGGTCCCCATACGGTGTCTTTCGGCTCATAAAGGTTAACTGGGTTTTCGATTAATCGTGATTTCCATCCCCACCATTATCCCGGATAATCGAGAGTTGAGTGTATTTCTCTAAATATCTTTGAAGCCAGTTTTCCTATGCAGAATAAAAGTGTAAGTAGAATAAAAAACCACTGGATTACATAGGGAATAAAAATATCTTGTAAACATAAAAGGTGTCTGTATGTAGACAGCAGGAGCATACATGACACGAGAGCATACTACATAAGGTACTGCAAAATCCTGAGTAGAGTTATAAAAGAGGCTAAAAGGCAGCATTACTGTAGGCTTATAGAAAATCGAATAATCAGATAAAAACAACCTGGAATATAATAAAATATGAAACAGGAAAATCTCATCTGACTGAACAGATACCATCTCTCCTTATAAATGATGAAACAGTTGAGGACCCAGGAGAAATTGCAGATGTCTTCAATACTTTTTTCTAACAATTACAGAAAATGTAAACTTGCATCAAGAAGTGGGAGATAATGTCATCCCATTTTTAAGACAGGCATTTCCTAGAAAATTCCCTGGTATTAAAACCATTCCATTCACTGAAACTGAAATAAAAAGTATAATACATTCCTTCAAAACAAAAACTCTTCAGGTTATGATGGAATAACAAGTAAACTTTTAAAAGTTTCTGCATCTCTAATCAGTATCCCATTCACTCACATCTGTAATCAATCACTATCCAAAGGAAGCTTTCCTGACTGTCTTAAGATTTCAGTAGTAAGACTACTATACAAAAAAGGGGACAAGACTAGTATGTCAAACTACAGGCCAATTTCACTCCTAACTACTTTCTCTAAAGTATTTGAAAAAGTTATGCACAATATGTTAAGCCATTATTTTCAGAGTAACAATATTGTAACGTGTTTCGTTACAGAAGACGCCGTAGAGATGGTTAATTGGTTTATTTAACAATCTACAAATAACGGCTACAATTAATTATAACACTGATATGGGTTTCCACACTTTACAAACCCTACAACAAAATCTCTTAACACAGTCTTCACTTGTATTCACGTACTAATAATGCGGGAGCTATACAAGTCTCCCTGAATTACACACTCAAGATATGACTGGTTATCACTGGTTATCGCACACGCGGCTGTTATGTTTCAACTCTGGTGTGAATAGCCTTCGCTGCTTCTTAAGTAGCCTCGATCGGACAGTTGTTGCCTGGTGCCTTGTTGCTAGCCACGCTGTCCGGAGTTGTTGACGGCTGCCTAGTAACCGCGATGTCCCTCGGTGACGTCACCGCGTTGACTTGCGTTGCCTAGCGACCAGGATGCTAAGACTCGGCTAACATCGGCTCGCTTCGGCTTCGCTCGGCGCATCACGGCTGGC
>NW_019734325.1:196013-228818 GCF_002891405.2 Cryptotermes secundus
GTCACAATATACTAGTCTCAGAACAGTTTGGCTTTAGGAAAGGAATTTCCATTGAAAATGCAGCCCTTAAGTTAACAGACAGTGTGTTGAAATCTATTAAAAAAAATGCATGCTGGTGGAATATTCTGTGACTTGGCAAATGCTTTTGACTGTGTAAATCATGAAATTTTATTAACTAAATTACATTTTTTTGGCATTCAAGGAACAATGATAAGTTGGTTGAGATCCTACCTAACAGATTGATATAAAATCATCAAATTCAATCCAAAGTACTTACTCAAAATGGGGAATAATAAAACATGGAGTTCCACAGGGGTCAATTTTGGGGCCTTTGCTTTTCATAATTTATATAAATGACCTTCCTCCTACACTAAGGACCTCATCAGTACCTATAATATTTGCAGATGACACTAGTGTTATAATTTCTGGTAAAAATTTAGATGATTTCTGCATGTTATTAAGCAAGGTTCTTTTGCAAAAATGAGTAAATGGTTTTCTGCAAACAAGCTGTCCCTGAACCTAGAAAAAACGAATGTAATAAAATTTATAAAAACTCAATATCCATTAAACATAGGATATAATGATAAATATATAGATGAGGGAGTAAACACAAAATTCTTTGGCTTGAAAATTAATAATCATTTAAACTGGAAAAAACTATATTGATCAGTTGAATCCAAAGCTAAGTAGAGCATGTTATGCAGTTAGATTCATGTTACATATTAGTAACACTGACACTCTCAAATCCTCTATTTTGCTTACTTTCACTCTTTAATGAAGTATGGAATAATTTTCTGGGGTAATTCATCTGACAGTAAAAAGGTATTTCATTGCAAAAGAAAACTGTTAGAATCATGATGAGTGTCAAATCCCGTAATTCCTGTAGAGATCTATTTAACAGACTACAGATCTTAACTTTTCCTTGTGAATATATATATATATATATATATATATATATATATATTCATTAATAAACTTCATTACGAATAATGATAAACATTTTCAGACAAATGCGGATGTACACAGTGTTAACAAAAGACACAAACACTGTCTTCATAAAACAACTGCTAAACTCTCATGCTTTCAGAAAAGTGCGTATTATGTTGGGATCAAAATTTTTAATAACCTGCCATCTGATCTCAAAGCTCTTATGAATGAAAAGGCACAATTTAAAATTGCACTGAAACAATACTTAAATACACATTCATTCTGCTCTGTTGATGAATATCTATTGTCTAGAAAATAACTTATGCATCTTTAAATAGCCTTGTGTGTAGTCAATGTGTATTCTTGGTTTCTCTTGTGTGAGAAGTCCGTTGGGACTGTACATATGCTTTGTATTTATATGACATATTCCACATCCTACAGTCATTTTGACTAACTTTGGATTCATGAAATGCAATGTAATACAGAATGAAACAAAACTCATGACTGGGCATCATGATGATAGATCAGAATGCTGAATTTTGGGAAATTGGTGTGGCCCCATGCACATCATATAGTATAACCTCACCATGTGCTTCACAACCTACATATTCATACCTCATCTGCCCCCCCCCCAGCTTATAGTATTAACTTACATTTCTCAGTGATGACCAATGAATCTTAAGTTTTCAGCATTTCAAATATGGTACAAAATAAAGATTTTTGAACCCTATTTAATAGGCTGCACACTATTTCAACACATGGTTTGATGTCATTGTATATACTCCAAGATCAAATATTTGGTTTTCTTTCTTCCATTAACAGTAGCAGAGAAGTCATTAGAATAAGAAATACTCAAGTATGATTTTCGGTTAGATTAGTTACTAGATAGACTAGGTGGCATGTGGTAGCGTAGTTGGTTGAGGGGCTATGCTACAAGCCAGAAGGTTGCGGGTTCAAGTTCTAATCAGGTCATTGGATTTTTTTCAATTGACCTAATCCTTCCAGCCACACTATGGCCCTGGGGTCGACTCAGCCTCTAACAGAAATGAGTACCAGGAATTAAATAATTTTCCTTTGGAGTAAAGCTCGACCGGCGTGTATGGCTGACAACCTTATCGCCATCTTTGAGCCGACTGTCGAGATAACGTGGGACCCTCAATGTCTCACAACCCTATGAGCCTTCACGGCCTGGTACAGGGATGGCTTTACTTTTACTTTAGTTTCTAGACTAAATCTAAAGCTGTATGGTAACAACTGTAACACATATGTGGCAATGGAGTGCTAAGAAAGGAGATGTACTGAGTAACAGAAAGAGAAAGAAGGGAGAGTGAAGAAACAACATAAATTTATAAAAATTGTTTTGAAGTTTTCTAGTCCAAGAAATCCTAATACAAGATTCTCTGACTGGAAAGTATTACCCTCGTTCGATCTGATGTCATCTGAATCAAGAATTTCCATATTCACATGATAAAGTTGGCAGTGACTTTCCTGTCCTGCCACAAGAAATGTGCGATGCCCACTACTGTGGGAAGCACAATTCATTACAACGCTGGAACCAGTTTCATGGCGTACAACCTCCTCGGCAACAAATCCTTCTCCATCATGAGACAGCTCGAAAATTTCCTGAAATTAAGCACACACTGATTTGCGTTCGCAATATCTCACACAGTAATGAGCAAGGAACTTTTTTTACTTCAAATTTATTATACATCACATTCACTCACAAATCCATTGGCAACACCAGTATTTGAAGAACCTCCTCCGCCACCCACTAACACATGACGACTGGTTAACATTTGTAATGTATATAGTGGAAAATTGACCCTAGCCAACAATCCTTCCTGTTTTCTGCGTGCTGGTGCCATAATTCTGTAAAAGTTCCACACCATAAAGGTCTATTACAGATGTTTCATATTCTGCTTTATTTCCTCACTCGCCTTCCTCCACGTCCTGAACAAAACAAACGAATGTGCAAATAATCCACGGATTACTAAATACAGGTCGGCATATCAATGTTGTCTTTCATTTAAATACAGAGCGTAATGTACCCAAAGACAGAACACTACGTTTCCACAACTATGAGACTATGAGAATCTCAAATCCTACAACTCTCTGTTAACTGTGGTCAACGTGGGTAGCGGCACTGAATACTAACGCCGGGCGCAAACCAAGGAAACTGGCAACCGCAACGCAACCGAGATTTTCGAGAAATATCTCCGACTTCAAGCAGACAACTGGTTTCCAAATTAGCAGGCTCACACTGAAGAAATTTACGTTCGATTAGTTGCTCACAACATCTCAAGTGGGTGCGTTTCCCCGCCAATTTCGCGCACCTCTCTTCTGTAATGTCAGATAATAATACTGTTCCTTTTAATGATATGGTGGTGGTTCAGACAGCGTAAGATGAGCATACAGGAGAAAAAGAAATATTGGATGCACCCGTTCTTGCTCTACAATTTAAACTCAGGTGTTTATATTGTTTCGAAATAATTTAATGAGGATACAGAACTGGGCGAATCATTTTATAGAATGAGCTTTGAAAGTTTTTCCTTATTAGTGGCTATTGTAGGATCTCAAATTCGAGGACAAGATACAATTTTTCGTACAGCTGTGTCAGCAGAACCATAGACAAAATTATAGTTTTGTATATTATAATTTTTATGTTTTTGTACAGCAGACGAGAAGACAAAAGGTACTGGACTGAAAGGTAGCAAGCATTACCCGAGTTCAATATCCCAATTTCCTCCTGAATCATGTTCTCGATTGTATCGTCGTTCACAGATATTTAAACTGTGCCACATTTTCAAAACATCTGTTATCTATATTTATGTCGGAATTTTGCTCTACATTTTGGTGACGAGACAGCAACATATACTTAGTTATCTCTGTGTTTACTTCTAGACCAACCTCCTTACTTGCGTCAATTAATGTTTTTATGTTTTATGTTATGTGTTTTGTGCGTCACGCAACAAATAAATCCACGTAAGTCTCAAATTCAGTAGAACCTTTATTGTCCTTCACTGTGACAAACACAAGGTTTACAATCGTGATCCCTTGCAGTATCACAATTACTGTTTCCACTATAGCTCGGTGAAATGCTAGACTGCTTACGGCGGCTTTCTGAAGACTTGTATTCTATGGAGGCTAATTCCAGACTGACTTGGCGAATGAATTCAACCCCCTTTTATACCCGCGGCCTCTGCTATGCAAATGATCCTTTGTTATAACCGTGGAAACGCTGCTTTGTTGATTCCGCGATTCCTACACAACGACCCATTGTTATTGCATTGTCTCTGTGGGAACGCTCCGTGTATTCGTCGTAACAGCGGAGATTCGATGTTCTCGACACAACGGCTCACTGTTGGGATTACAGTATCGCTATTGTTACTTCCTATGTAACGGTCTGTTCTAGCGTTGCTATAGAAGTGACTCTTCTGGATTCCAGACACATTACATTGCTCCCTTCTGAAGGCAGTTCGTCCCGAGCAGCCTAGCGGTATGTCCTTTCCTTTGGCGTTCGTCTTCGGGGACGCTGCCTCTGCCCTTCTCTTCAGTGGTGCTCGTCCCGAGTACTTCCATAGTAGGGCGCGAGACGGTCCAGATGTACTAGCATCATTATCGACCTGGATGGGTCCCATTCAATTTCAGTTCCTCCTGGTTTTCCTGAACCTTCCTAATGGCATTTTCTAAAGCAAACTTGAAAAGGGGTGGTGATAAAGCATCTCCTTGTTTTAGATCACTCAGAATAGGGAAATTATCAGAAAAATATTTACCTATACAGACTTTACAATACATTTCGTTTGAACACATTTTAATCAGCATGAGTTTCATGGATATCCCTAACTCTATGAGTATAGTGTACAATACTTCCCTCCTAACTGAATCATAGGCTTTCTTGAAGTCTATGAATAGCTGATGTACTCTCATTCTATTCCCATTTTCTCCAGTTAGCTGACGAATGCAAAAGAGCTGAAAAGTAGTTGATCTGTTATGTCAAAACCCACACTGATGGTCCCCAATAATTTCATCTATGTATGGACTTAACATTTAGACAAGAATATTGGATAACATTTTATATGAAGTTGATAGCAGTGATATCCCCGGATAATTTCTACAGTCAGGATTATCACTTTTCTTGAGAACTGGTACAATAATAGATACATTTTTCCTTATGCCAGATAGAATTAATTAGCTTGTGGATCTTAGAACGTAATATTTAGCCTCCTGCTTGAATAAGTTGTGCCAGAATTTGATCACTACCTGGCGAATTATATCATTTCAATTTTTCAATAGCAATTTCAACCTCAAAAGGGCTAGTACCAGGTACTAACAGCTCAGCTGTATGCAGTTCTATCTGTCTATCATCACTGTACATTCAATAACTAAGAGAAGTAGTTCCTCCACCTATTCAAAATGTTCTGGGAATCTGCAAGTATATCGCCATTATCATCCTTCACTAAGTTACTTCTAGGTTGTTAACCCCTCTCAAAGTCATTTATTCCTCTATACAGGTCTCTTAATGAATGTTCTTGTTCTTACTGGTCATTTAAAACTCATCATTTTTTTTTGTCTTTCAGATATTCCCTCTTTTTATTCCTGAAATGCCTGCTGGTTTCACATCTTATATTTCTCAGAATATCCCCATTTACTTTGCTTGGATCCTGTAACCAGTGCAATTGGGCTTGTTTCCTTTGGTCTAATTATTTTTAGCTTCCTTCATTGAATCATGGCTTATGCTTCTTCAGTTCATAATGACCTAGACTCCCTTTGGCAGAACCTCTCATTCCTAATCGTTGGTTTGAAAATGTCTTCCATACCTACTTTGGCATCGAAATCTCCTAACAAAATTTTCACGTGGTACTTTAGGAATTTATCAAGTACATGTTCTAGTTCTTCATAGAACTTGTCCTTCATATCAATTTTATGCTGCTGGTTTTCAGGGGCTCGTGAAACGATGGGATAAGTGCCTCAATGTACAGGGAAATTATGCTGAGAAATAAAAGCATTTTTCAAATCGGTACTCTTATTTCTTTAAGTTCTACATCCATTTGTAACTTACTTATTGACTTACCTTTGTATACAGAATGTCCCAGGAGGAATGTGCCAGACTTCGGGAGGGTGTTCCTTATGTTAAAATATGCCGACATAACCCAAAACATCTATGTCCAAAGTTGAACGGTTACGGAGATAATGGCCCGAGAAAAATGTGGTCTTCTGGCGGGTCCACGCACTATACCTGTCAGCTGAGACGTCTTATCTATGTTTGTCCTTGAGTGTGGTGATTTACACTAGCCGTAAGCTCATGCGCTACCTACAGAGTATGTTGCGGCGGGGTCGTGAATGGGTGGTAGGTTAATTGTGAGGAATTGCTGAAATGCCTTTTGTCTTTTCACACGTGGAATATTGTGATATGCATTTTGTGTGTGAATTTTGCGGTGGCAATGCACGTGCTGCTGTTGAAGAATACCAAAGGCGTTTTCCCGATCGAAGGATTCCATCTCGAAGTGTATTTACGCGAATTCACCAGACATTGCGTGATACTGGTTCTCTTCCGAGTGTTTCTGTGCACTCTGAAAGGGAGGATGTACGAATGAGAAACACACGAGAGAACATTCTTGAGATGGTTCAGAGAAGTCCGCATCTGTCCACTCGTAGAATGGCCTCTCGCATCGGCATATCACGTATGCAGGTGTGGCGAACTTTACATGATGAAGAGTTGTATCCTTACCATGATCAAAGGGTACAACATCTGGAACCAGGCGACCATGCACAGCGTATGGATTTGTGCCACTGGATAAAAGCTCATCCCGAACTGTTAAGCGTCATTTTATTCAGTGATGAGGCGTCTTTTACCCTGGACGGTGTAAATAATTTACGAAATGTGCATGCGTGGTCCCATAATAATCCACATGAGATAATGGAAACGAAATTCCAAAAGAGATTTTCTGTGAATGTATGGTGTGGTGTGCCTGGGCACAGGTTGTTCGGACCTTTTGTGTTTCACAAAAATTTAACTGGAAACACGTATGAAGCCTTCCTGAGGAGTGAGTTACCATGTTTATTGGAAGACATTGCAGCTGGCGGAGGACACTTTGAACAATTAGTATAAAGCAGGTACTGTATTTTAGTAGTTATGTAGTCGGCTTATACCAGAATGCGCAGTCAGCCATGTTACGTCAGCGCTTGCCATGCATGTGTCATGTATAGTGCTTGGAACCCTAAGGACAACTATGACATGTCGTGCGAGTTTTTTTGTAGTTCAATTTAATGGGTTCATGTCACTCACAAGTTAGTTTGATGTTACGTACATTATTAACATTACAGAAACCACATATTCCTGCTAGTTTTAATATGTATTTGCTAATCAACAAGTGTGTAACACCTGTAAAAGTTTCACAATTCTCTGGCCATTATCTCCGTAACCATTCAACTTTGTACATAGATGTTTTGGGTTATATCGGCATGCTTAACATAAGGAACACCCTCCCGAAGTCTGGCACATTCCTTCTGGAACACTCTGTATATATACACAAGCCATCATAAAATAAACGTTGTCAGTTATGTATACAATATCTGTAATTAAATTAAATCTACAATAACATAAGACCAATCACAGAATTATATAATAACACAATATACCAATTACAAATCTCAATCTATGGTTTCAAACAATATATTTGTACTTGTTGCTACCAAAACTCTTTTAATCCTTACTTCAATCAACTCAGTCAATAACTTCGTAACAAGTACATCTATATAAATAAAAATGTAAATGTGTTTTTGTTCAAAGTCTTAAATCCTCGAAAATTCTTCACCGATTGCTTTGAAATTTTGACTCAACGTTGCATTCGAATACACGCGTGTTTTATATACCTATTATATCGATGTCAAACCTGTGACAGGTAAAAATATGTCACATGTTCGGAATCCAGGAGTCACTTCCATAGTAACGTTAGAACAGACCGTTGCATAGGTAGCGACAATAGCGGTAATTGTAGCCCCAAAAGTTGGCCGTTGCCTAGGAAGCTACAATAGCGATACTGTAATACCAAGAGTGAGCCGTTGTGTCGAGAACATCGGATCTATTGTAAACTGATTACCCAGCAACCATATTAGTACTAAATGGAGTATGATTTTATCAGTCTTTTAAAGAACGGATAAGAGATTTGCAGCTACAAGTAAGAAATGGAAACGAAAGCGGCCAGAAATTCAGTAAATGGACACAGCTTTACGAGTAACAACATTGCTTCTTACGTGAGTATTTACTCCATTCCTTATGCAAGGGTATCTGCAAGGTTTCAGCAAGCAAGAAACAAGCTTTACTCTTCTTGCTAACTGATTCATACTAGTTTACTGCCTGGCTTATTATTCGACCAAGAAGACGATGACGACATATTCCTCTGAAACGTTGACTGATATTCGACGGACTACACGGCGTTATATCCTAAATGATAGAATTCTTCATAACAACCTCTGTGAGAATTGCAAATCCTTTTTGTCAGTTTTTCCAGCACCCCAAAAATAAATACCTGTACAGAATTCAGAACAGCCTATGTTCACTAGAACAACTGGGTGTACTAAGTGCCTCGTTAATGAAACAGTTTCTATTGCCCCAAAAATTATGTCTATATGTTCTCTCAGTATCAATCACGAAACATAAACTTATTTGTGCACAATAATTCCTTTTAAGAGTCTTTTTAATTATTACATGCGTCATTTGCTTTATCACTTAGCTGTCTTATAGTTTTTGCACACACAACTAGTCTAAATATTTCTTATGCCTCACAGAGTAAACATGAATTTCCAACCACTGGTTTCCATTTGTATCCAGTTTTACCAAGTTACGTATTTAGTTCTATGTATCCACCGCGGCTATTTACTTTTCTACATGGGGTAGCGGATCTGAAGTTTCCATCAAGAGTTTTTGGGAGAAGGATTATATTAGGCTTCCCAGTTTCCCAAATGCCAGGCGTGTTATTTTTCAGGAATGTAATCTCCAAGGGTGGTGGATAGGTGTGATAGAAAACATATTTTTGCTTGGGTGCGAAACTTGGTTTCTCACTCTAGTGACTGCAAAGACATTGAGGATATTTCGACAACAAATAGTTGAGGAAGAGCTGGACCTAAGATCATTATTAGATCGATTTAGGCAAAAAGGATTTAGACGCAAAAGTTATGTTTCACTGGGGAATAAGAGAAGTCAGTTTCAACTCCTGCTTACTCTCTAATTATAGACCCAGAGAAAGAAAATAAAATAAAGATGGAATTGTGGGTGCTACGATGGCGCAGAATTGAACAGAAGTTCACGGATTTTGACCACCAGTGAATAATTTCTTGCGGAATCTCATCATGATGGCATGAGACAGACTTGAGATGATTTCTAAAATGCAGTAAACCTGATTCGTTGCCTTTATTTTCCTTTCCTTCCCTTCCTAAGGGAAAGGAATGGTACATATGTCCGTGTGCGCGTGTCTCTCCGTCCGTTTAACAACATAATTTTTAAGAAACTTGGTGTTAATATCACGCAGCTAAAACCTGTCCCACAAATTTCGTTCCATGCCAGCATGGCAATTTCTGGATTTGGGCAGAGACAAGCATTAAATTTTGTAATGAAAAAATGTTAGAAACGTTAAGGGAACTTTTTTTGCACAGTGTAAAGTAACAACATGACGGTCACCTGCATGAATGAATGTATAAGGGGTGGGCCTTCTCTGCCCTTGCAACGTGACCAACAGTAGTCTCTTGTGCTTCCCCCTTTGATTATTCCCTCATTCGTAGCGCAGGATTTTGTACATGGTGGTGTCGTAATAGTAACTTGGTTTCATAAAGTATTGACTCAAGTGACGTAATCTTAAATAAGCTAAGGCCTCACATTCACAGGATATGTATGGCTGTTACATTTTCCTTTTGACCATCTCTCACATGTGGGACGATCACTAAGTCCCAGTTTGAAGAGGTGTCCTTTAAGGTGACAATATCCTGGAAGTAGTCCCACCACCCATCGTAACTGGTTCCTGTTTAACTTCAACAGATCCTTCGCTTTTATAGCAGAGGGTCCTTTGCTTGCCTGAGTCCAGTCAAGGATCCGCAGTATTTCTTGTGCTTCATATGTGTCCAGTCCCCGATTGCTTTATGGCAACTCCTATAGAGATGCCACAGGTTGGTTCGGATCCTATGGACGAATGTTCAGCTCCAATCTTAGTCAATTGATATGCTGTTTAGTTTCCAGCAATATACTCATGCTCCGGAGCCCATATCAGTTGTACCCTGCTATGTATGGCCAGTTCCATGAAGGTTTGGTGGCAATGTCGGACCAATTTTGAGTTGATCTGGTGTTTGTAAAGTGTTTTAAGTGAGGCCGTTCTGTTAGATACAATGTAGATGTTCCTATTTCTGTAGTTCTTATCTAGATTATCCATAATACATGCCTTAATGGCATATATTTCTGCCTGGAATAGTGTACTGTCCAAGGCTGAAACTAAGTTTCAGCCTCATACCATAGCAGTACACACCAGCCCCAGTGCCCTTATTTATCTTGGAACCATCTGTATACCAGATCAGTCCCCCCTCTCTATCGGCCCGAAACAATTCTTCCCATTCACTCCTGTCAGGAAATATGACTGAATGGATTTTCATATACACGTACATATCTCAGTATCATTCTGTCAGACCCCATTTGTAATATGTGTTCCTTTATGCATGGCCGAAACCATCGGATCTAGATTTCCATTGATCACTGCACTGGAGACGGTAGATTCCTGCCCTGGCCTCTGCCTCCAACTGTAGATGCAGTGGGGGGAGTACAAGTAGTATCTCCAGTGCATCTGTTGGAGATGTTCGAATAGCCCCTGTTATACCCAAGCGGGCAAACGTTTGCAAACTGCTATGTTCTGCCTTGCTTGTCTTGAGTTTAACTTTGGGCCACCATAGAGTGGTGCCGCATGAAATTATGGGTCTTACAACCACAGCTTATATCCAATGCACAACGTACTGCTGGAGTCCCCAAGTTTTACCAAACATGCTTCTGCATGTCCAAAGAGCCTTGTAGGCTTTATTGATGACCTTGTTCAGCTGCTTTTTCCATGTAAGTCCCTTGTCTAATACCAGACCAAGGTACTTGACATCGCTGGAGAGCTGAATCGTTTGATTGAAGAGGGTCGGTTCCTTAAGGCCATTTTTGTTTCTCTTCCAAGAAACGGTATAATTACGGTCTTATTAGGATTGATGGAAAGACTTGTTCTTTCACACCATCGTTGGACCATGTACAGGGCTGTTTGAAGACGCTCTGATACTGTCGAAAGGTATTTTCTGTTTATGAGGATTGCTATGTCATCAGCATATTCTACCTATAATACCCATCAACATTAAGTCCCCAGAGGAGATTGTCGACGACCAAGCCCCACAGCAGAGGCGAGAGCACGCCCCCTAGACGCGGACGTCCCCAGGGTTTCTCTTGATAATGTAGCACCTATGTTTCAGCTTTCCAGCATAGCACTCATCCACCTGCATATTGCAGGCTCTATGCCATGCTTGCCAGCGGCCTGTTTGATTATATCGAAAGAGATTCAATCGAAAGTTCCCTCTGTATCAAGGAATGCTCCTAAGGCAATATATATTTGTTCAATCGCACTTTCTCTGCGTGTTACCACATTGTGTAATGCACTTTCGGTACATTTACCTGTTTGGTAGGTATGCTGGTTTCTGTGTAGAGGATATGCCCTCAACGTCCCGTCCCTGATATGCCTACCTATTATTTTCTCCATCGTTTCCAAAAGGAAAGACAACAGGCTGATAGGACGGTAAGCATTAGCCTTGGTGTAATCAAGTTTCCCAGACTTTGGGATAAAAGGCACTTAACTTGTCTCCAGGCTATGGCGCTAAGGCCATATGACATACAGGCTCTATATTTGCGGCGTAGGTTGTGGATCTGAGAGTTCTACCCCATGCTGCAAAAGTTCCGGTACAATTCCATCTGTTCCCGCTGACTTAATGGTCTAAAAGTATTCAGTGCCCATCTGATTTTTGATTGGTTAATTATGACTTTGGCCAGGCTCCAGCCAGCCCTGTTCGCATGATTTGGCAAGTGCTCAATTTTTGCTGTCTCTGTCCATCGTCCAAATTATCAATCAAATTTGATCAAGGGAAGTGAATCCTGAATATTTCGTTCAGTGTCTCCCTTCCTCTTTGAGTGTACTGCTCGTTAGACAGCTTAATCGTGCTGACCTAATTGGTCGCCTGTTTTGCTGTGATCCTCATAAGTCTGGCACCACCTGGTATATCATTGATCTTCTGGCAGTGCTTCCTTCATGAGGATAGCTTGGTTTTCTTTGTTTCCTTGTTGTAACATGTAAGGGCTTCCTTGTAGGTGCCTCACTGCCCTGTGATTTAGCTGAATTAAACTGCTTTCTCGTTTTGGTTCTAAGCCCACTCAGCTCTTTATTCAACCAAGGCGCTTTCCTGGGTTCCCGAGTGGTCCTAGCCCGACAATTCTGATCCGAACTACATGGCGGTACAAAACAGAGGACTGTACTATTCGTCCTCACTGCCATGACAGTCTTAAATTCAATAAAGAAGGAGATAATAGCCCGTTGTAACTGATCAACTCACCGAGCAACACCCGTTATTGTGCGAATATATTGCGCGAGATGGTCTCCAAATTTACATTTAGGTCGTCTCTGTAAGACTCGCAATTGGTTCTCTTAGGATTCCTATAAGTAGTGTGGGAACATTCCACATACTCTCACACAGCTTCGCCGATCAACGGACAACACTCTCGCCTAAGTCAATAGCACATTTCTGCTCATTAAAGTAAAAGTCAAAGTCATGTTGCAACTGACGGTCAGTCAGTCTGTCTGGCTTGGTGTCGAGCCTCAACTGGGGCTCATGACCAGATGTTTTCTTCTTTGTGAATGTCGCTGTCCTGTCATTTGGGGCGCCCTCTCTGACGAGAGGTCGGGTCTGTCATTTGTCAGTTTTAGTCAGTCCATTGTCAGTATTGACATATATTTAAAATTTAATTATAGTCTTAATTACTATTTTTATGTATAATAATTACAAGGCCTTTGTCATTCCAGGCTTTGTACAGCAGATTATAACCAATTTTTGTAGTAATCGCTAACACGGCAGTCTAGTCACTTGAACGGTCGTGTGCCTGACCGCCGCCAAGTTTAAGCCTCTTATTCTTTCTGTGGCGGGCTTCGCCTTGTCCGATATTGGAACATTCTCATTATCATGATCTTGTATGACTTCTGCTTGTTGTGTACATAATTTTGTTATAAAGTCATATACTATGGTATTTTGAATGCCATGTGCAAATCGCGGACTCGTGTGTGCCTTGGAAAATTGCCACTCGTGCGGAGAACCTTGTCTTGCAGCCGCTGCAATTTCACTAGATGCGTGTCTGCCGCAAAATCCCAGGCGGGACTAGTATAAGTCATTACGGATCTAATAAGAGCTTTATGGAGGGTCAGTTTAATGTTAGCGCTCAATCGCTCACTTTTGAATAGGGAATATACTCTAGTGAATGTTCTGAAGGCCTTGGCTTCGATCATTTCTATGTGTAATCTCCATGTAACTCTCTTATCGAAGATTACACCTACATATTTTGCACTATTTACAAACGGAATATTTCTTCCATTTTGCGAAAGACAAGACTCAGGCGGTCGACGACCACGAGAGAAGTAGATCCCCTGAGTCTTATCCTCATTAATATTTATATTCCAGCGCCCACACCAGGTCTCCATTGAGCTGAGACCGCGCTGGAGTTTTCTAACAGTAGAACTCTCCTTGCGATTTGTCGCATATAGACAAGTGTCGTCCACAAAGAGGACCAGGTGAACCCCAAGAGTTTGGGGGGCATCATTTATGTACAAGTTGAAAAGAGTAGGGGAAAGGACAGAACCTTGTGGCACCCCTGCTTGCATTTCCCTTGGCGTTGACATTTCGCCTTCAAACGAGACTCTGAATTTACGTTTAGAAAGAAAGGACCCAATAAGTTTGGTCAAACTGTTCGAGAATTCCAATTTTGATAACTTATACAGTAATCCTGAATGCCACGTGGTATCAAAGGCTGTTTCGATATTCAAAAACACTGCAGCCGTAGACATTTTATTGTTGAAATTAAGGGTCACGTGGTCCGCCAGCCTCATACATTACAATGTCGTGCTGTGACGTTCATGAAAATCAAATTGGCTTGCGTTGAGCAGGCCTCTTTCTTCAATATATTTACGGAGGAATTTCAAGATTGCTTTTTCGAATAGTTTTCCTGTCGTGGACAGGAGGCTGATCGGACGTACATTTTGAGAGAATTTCGGGTCTTTACCCGGTTTAGGTAAAGTTATTATTTTTCCTTCCTTCCAAGTATTGGAAAATGACAGAGCCGAAAACATACGAGCTATTTTAACAAGTATGAATCACATAAAATTTCTTGGCTTAAATATCCAAAAGGAGATAACCTGGGATAGGCACATAGATGAGATCATAAAGAAATTAAATACAGCTTGCTACATGTTAAGAAACTTGAAACCAATGGTATCTACTAAAACTCTAATAAAGTGTTTATTACTCATATATTCACTCTCTCATGACATACGGATTAATGTTTTGGGGTAATTCGCCACATACCGAAAGAATATTTAAGTTACAAAAGAGGGCTATCCGAATAACAAAAGGAAGTAATTATAGAGAATCATGCAGAGAACACTTTAGAAACATGAATATACTTCCATTAAGATCACAGTATATATACTCCCTGTTAACATTTGTAGTAAAAAATAAGGAAATATTTGATATAAAGAGGGATTATTATGAAATAAACACCAGGCATAATATGGATATGAATATGAACAAGGTAAACTCTATGAAATATGGCAATGGAGTATTTCATATGGCTGTGAGGATGTACAATGCATTGCCCATTGAAATTAAAAAAACCTTTAATAATACAAATAATTTTAAACATAACTTAAAGGACTTTGTGTATACAAATTCATTTTATACATCGAATGAATTTTTTATCAAGAGATAATCATTGTACAAGTGCATAAGTATATGAGATGCTGAGTAGAATATTTAATGACTTCAATAACCAGAATATAATTATAATTATTTTAGTAGAATTATATATGATGTATTTATTATATATATTATATTTTTTAAAAAAACTAATGTACAAATATAATATGTTTGGTGGAATGTATATATGATGAACTCATTTTATAACAATGAACTGTATGATCAACATTTGTTTTTTATATTTATATCTCATATTGAATTTTATTGAAGTTTTAATTTTTAAATATTAGAGAATAACTTTACTATGACGTAAACAATTTTTGTTATAAATTAAACATAGATTTTATTAGAGAATTACTTGATTGTATTAGCAAGAAAATTTAACAGAACTCCGTATTTAGGCTACGGCCTCAAATGGATGTGATGGAACAAGAAATTGACATACGGAATGCATTGTTATACAGTAGTCTTGTCGTATTGAGAATTTAAAATTTTGAAGATGATGACAATCTGATTATGTATGTATATTCACAAGTTATATTGTATCGCTGACTTGTTATATATCTGAGGCAGACGCCTCCATGGATTTTGTAGAACTGCAAATGAATGAATGAATGAATGAATGAATGAATGACTTAGGTGAACCAATGGTCACCTTGGAAGGTGCGTGAGGCATTCATTTGGGATGCCGTCAATTCACATGCCTTTTTTAATTTCAAGGAATTTATTAATTTCTGAACGTCACATGGTCTGATCCTTTGAGGGGGGTTGTCGTCTACGGTTTCTAGCAGAGCTTGAACTCTAGCCTCCACCCGCTCTTCATGGTTTTCGTCGCACAGGTCATGTGGCGTGAACTGAATTTCCAAACAGTCGGCAATTTCGTTGGCTTTTTCAGAAGGATAAAATTGAAGGCCCGATGAACCATGAATAGCAGTTGGTGCCCTTGGTCCGTCTCTCTGAAGGAGAGATTTCGCAATGGGCCATATACTCTGAGGTGTGACTTCAGCGTTACCTATTTTTGTTTCCCACCGCTCAAGTGCCTTTTTACGGGTCATTCGCCTGATTGATTTGGTGACCTAATTGACTGCCGTTTCACACGCTGGATCCTTGGTTTCTTGCCACAGTTTTCGTAGCCTATGCTTATACTTTATCAAACGGTCTAGACCAGGTAGATCGTTGTTTATATCCGAAAGTGTAAGTTTACTTGTCGACAACCTATATGCCGAAGCAATAGATGCTGCATAGTCGCGTGCCGCTTTATTGGGTTCTACCCCCGACTTAATTTCTAGTTTAGGTGATGTTAATTCAGAAGCGAGACTTTGAAACCGCTCCCAATCTGTAAATTTCTCAATAGGTTCCGAAGGGTTCCTAATCTTAACGTGATCCAGTATGTGGAATACTATTGGTAGGTGATCTGAATCCAAAATATCAGAGACGATGACATCTGACAGTCTGATATGCGACAGATCGCAAAAAGGGTTTTATTGTTAGAAAATTCCAGCGCGGTCTCAGCTCAATGGGGACCTGGTGTGAGTGCTGAAATATAAAAATTTATGAAGATAAGACTCGAGGGGTCCACTTCTCTCGTGGGTATCGACCGCGTGAGTCTTGACTTACTCTCTTTTTTTTTCTTTGGCACTATAGCCACAGTGGGCCTAGGCCTACCTCCATGAACTTCTCCGTTCACTTCGGTTTTTCTAAACCATACACGTTCGGTAGGACTCCTTGGGTGGGTGATCAGCTCGTCGCAAAATTTCCACCTGTACACAAACAGAGAAAAACGCAGACAAACATCCATGCCCTGATTGGGAATCGAACCCACGATCCCGGCTTCCGAGCGAGTGAAGACAGTGCATACCTTAGACCCCTCAGCTACCGTGACCGGCTTGTCTTACTCTTAATGGACGAAATATTCAATTTGTAAATAGTGCAAAATATCTAGTTGTAATCTTCGATAAGAGAGTTACATGGAGATTACACATAGAAATGATCGAAGCCAAGGCCTTCAGAACATTCATTAGAGTATATTCCCTATTCAAAAGTGAGAGATTGAGCGCTAACATTAAATTGACCCTCCACAGAACTCTTATTAGTTCTGTAATGACTTATGCTAGTCCCGCCTGTGGAGTTTGCGGCAGACACCCATCTAGTGAAATTGCAGCGCCTGCAAAACAAGGTTCTCCGCACGATTGGCAATTTTCCAAGGCGCACACGGGTCCGCGATTTGCACATGGCATTCAAAATACCGTACGTATATGACTTTATAACAAAATTATGCACACAACAAGCAGAAGTCATACAAGATCATGATAATGAGAATGTTCCAATATCGGACAAGGCGAAGCCCGCCACAGAAAGAATAAGAGGCTTAAACTTGGCGGCGGTCAGGCATATGGCCGTTCAAGTGACTAGACTGCCGTGTTAGCGATTACTGCTAGAAATTATTCATAATCTGCTGTACAAAGCCTGGATTGACAAACGCCTTGAAATTATTATACATAGAAATAGTAATTAAGACTAGAATTAAATTTTAAATATATGTAAATATTGACAATGGACTGACTAAAACTGACAAATGACAGACCCGACCTCTCGTCAGAGAGGGCGCCCCAAATGGACAGGACAGCAACTTTTACCAAGAAAAAACATCTGGTCATAAGCCCCAGCTGAGGCTCGGCACCAAAGCAGACAGACTGACTGACCGTCAGTTGCAACAGACTTTGACTTTGACTCGCAATAATGAGTGACCACATCAGGCAGTCAGCCATCACACCTAGTCCAGAGCGATCGGTCTTCGGATTCATCGGCTCTTCACTGCGTCAGGGACGGCGGTCTCGGCTCTTCGGCGTTCATGCCCAATACACCGGACAAAGGGTGCAGCTGCCGCCACTCGAGCGACCGCGCTCCGCTACCAGACGTCTTCCAGTAACCACGCTCTGCGACCAGGCAACATCCGGCAACTTCCGCCCTGCGATCGGACAACTAACTCAGCTTCCGCAGCATTAGCCAACACACCGTAGCCAACATCAATTTCTACCGGCGCACGCAGCCCTACTCCACCGGCAAGACAGACCAGCCGAACGGCCGTAAAACTCTATCTACTGACGTGGAATAAACGGCCCTTTTCAGGACCCACAAACTTTCCGAAGTGGTTGTCTAGTGGAGTACCGACTAATCCCACAGTTGGTTGATCTACTGTAATGTTGCTTATTTGAAAGCATGTATATCCGTGATCCGATAAGGACGGCTCATCAGATACATTCCAATTACTTATCATGTTTCCTATTTTATTGGCCCCTAGTGTCAAGTCGATAACCTTCTGCCTATTGCAAACAACAAAGTTGGGCTCATTATCTTGGTTTAGAATATTAAGGTTCGAACTCACCAAGTATTCCATGGAGGCATTCTCTTGGGTTGATGTCAGTGCTCCCCCATAATGTGTGGTGCACGTTGACGTCTCACCCAATGATGAGCTGCTTCTACCTAAGGTGGCAATATTCAACGATATCCCTCACTTCTTTTGAAGGTGGTGGTTCATCCGAATCATATGGATGGCAGGCTGAAGTGATGATGAGCTCGTCACACCTTCCGCCCAATGTGTATGTTATTCTCACCGTTGTTGTGTCTCTAGAACAAAACTCCAGCAAGGGTAAAGCATTAATATCATTATTAACATATATATACATGATGTCATATTTTCTTCAGATACAACAAAATAAACTGTTCCCCTTGAATTTGTTAAGCCACTTATTTGGCCTCTATATATCCAAGGTTTCTGAATAAGTGCTACATCTACTTTTCCTTCAGCAAGTTGTCGACATAGAATTACCTTAGCAGTTTTGCTGTGGTGAATCGTATGTTGTGTGTAAATGTCAGGTATGTATGTACGTGTTATGAGTTCAATCTGCAATGCTTGGAAAGGTGTCCTCCACCATACCTTCTTCCATAGCACTTTTTCCTTTATCGGACCTGGTTTCCTCCAAGGAGGTCCCTGATCTGGTAAGATCGGTTTGACGAGAGGAGGGATTGTATCCTACTCATCACATTCTCTCTTCTGTTCAACTGAGGGAGTGAGTACATCCACCCTACTCCTCCTCAAAGGTCAACTTGGAAGATACTGTATCTGACACAGGTTCTTCCGCGTGCTGAACTTCAGGACCATTCAACACCTTAACAGTCGCCTGTGAGAGTCCTGTGGATATTTCGTAACCGGTCGTCTGTATAGTAGTATAAGGGTCCCGGTCTATACGTAAGATAAGCCTCTGGCCTTCGTCTCAGATTGCTTATTGAATACCTTCCAGTTCTCAATATGAAGTCCTGGATTGAGGTCTGCAATCCATTTTATCAGCTCTTCCTAATTCTGTGTAACTTTGTCCCTAGTCCAGAGAGTCTCTTAAACAGGCTTTGGCAGGTTCCCGGCATCAGTAGCCTCCAGTCTAGCCCCTGATTTCAGCCTGTGATTGTCAATGGCTTTGTTGAGCCATTGACCAGATTGTTGGTCGGCGCATGCATAAATAAGTGCACCTCCCACTGGTCTGTGTGAGTTCAGGTGTGGTAATTCTCCCTTTGGAGTCCTGTGTAACACCTCCCCCAGTGCTTCCAGAATGGATTTCTGGTCATCATCGGTAATCTCATTCTCAGGATAAGTTTCCTTGAAGATAGCTACCTTTATATTGGTCAGAGCCTCCTCGTAATTCCTTGGTCCCTTATATTCCCTGGGCCTTTTCTGGGTTCTGGCCGTTTCTGTAGGGATACTGTCCTCCAATTTTGGCCCTTTAAAGGTACTGGTGGAGTTTCTCCCTGCTTGGACGAGTCTGCATTTCCTGGTTGCTCACTGCCCCCGTTATTGCTTTGCTTGCCCCAGCTCTTGCCTTTCTTAATTTCCGTCTAGCGGATCCAGAGAGGGCTTTTTCGCTAGACGGGGTCCACCTACTCTAGAGACTGTGTCTCAAACCTTCTCCTGCTTCATGTAGGCTAGAGGTGCAAGCCCCCTGCAGTAGTATGTCAGTACTACTGACTCCCATGAGAGGAGTTTTTGGTTTTCCCACTGGTTCATCTCTGCCTTTGGCTGAATGTTCAACAGTTCGCTATTTGCAACTGGGTTGTTCACCAGAGCTTCCAGCTTCCTGCTGGAGTATTTCTCGTAGGGATCCCTTTGGAAGGGGTCCCGCTTCAGTTTTAGGTCCTTACGACCGTTTTTTTTATTTGGTTCTTTTATTCATTTCTGTCCTACGAGACTTGGGGATTTAAAAGGTCGCCACCTTCAGCGCCCCATTCGGGTGGAAGGCATAAATACAACGGGGTGCTGCCGTGTGTCCCGAGGGGATCGTTCAAGACACTGGCTAATTACCACCTCAGTACCATGCAGCCTTCAGCACGATGTCTAAGACCTTGGCTTAGGTGTTTTGGTCCTGTTGTGAATAAAACCCTCACAAGTCTCCAGGACCAAGAGTGCTTGTTCGAGGGGAGACTGGTATCCCAGATGATTAATGGGAGTGCGACACCAGTTGTTCATGAGGTTGTGACCAGGGCAACCTGCATGAGAAAGTCGCCCCTGGGGGTGGCCTATTAGCTCCCCAATTCCCATCCCCCCACATGGGTTGGTCAAACCGTTTCAGAGTGTTGAGCCCGAAGGCTTCGGTACATTAATCGTATTCTAGGGAGACAACTCAAGTAGCCGAAGCTACCCCCCATGTGAGTTCTCTCCCGCATTCGTCCCGGGTACACCGTAGTGATACCCCCCAAGAGTCATTATGCCGCCGCGTGAGAGGCTCCGGTCATTATGTCATTGTCCTTTATGGGAACTTGGCCGCCATCCCCGTTAGGTCATGCTGATCCAGATCCCGAGACTTTCGTTGTCCAGCGGGACCATGAGGAGGTGTCCAAAAGCTGTGTCCCAACGCATCCCTGGTCCACGATGCGTCCCCACCAAAAACAGCCGTGGTTCGGCCAGCCTCATTGAGGATGGCGTCATTTCTACCTGTAGCATGTGATCTAAGAAAGTCACAGTTACCCATCCACGGTCACCTGAATCTTATTCCTTTTGATGGCAAAACTACTGGAATGTGAAATGCAATCATGTTTGAGTCTGACAATTCCTGCTGTTTCGTTGCAGGCCTCCCGGTCCTGGATAGTTTCAAACTTCCAGAAACGAGAATGTATCAAGTTCGTACCCAGCCCCGAAGATGAACACAGGTAAGTGGCCTGAAGGTGAACGTCAAGAATTTCACTGGACGGATGTGGAATGAAGCTAGGCGGAAGGAGCGACTTGAATGGATGTTATTAGCTTTTAATTTGTTTAGATTTTCAGTTATGACCCTTCAACCGCTTAGTTTGTAGCAAGGAGATTAAAAATGTTGAGACACCCGTACACACAACACTGGGTATCAAATAAAGTTTGGTACAATTTATCTGTAGCATCACATTCTGTTTAAGACCGAGGTATTCTGGAACGTGATAGTGATTAATCTTCTTGGTAGTTACCAACGTATGAGAAGAACCTATTGCCTTTGCCTTTTCCTCTCAGGGTGGAGGCAACATGTTCCTCTTGAACACTGGCAACTGTATACCAGACTGCACGCCATCACAACCCGGGAGATCACAATAATAATATTAATCTCTATAAGAACCAAAATTCTCTAGTATAGTATTCATTCGTACTTCCAGCTTTGGTCCTCCATCCATGGTCTGGTTGCTAGGCCCGTATATACTCTTTCTTTAGAGCGTATAAAATGATAACGGATCTGTGGGGGGGGGGTGTATAATGAGAAGTATTCGGATACAGACTTGACTGTGCAACATGTGACTGATTTACAATTGCTTTTAGTGATGTTCTCGTGAAAAACACACTTTGTAAATTATTTTTTTTAACCCTCGTTCAGATAGACGTTCGATCTATAAGAGCTAAAGTAACTGCACAGTTTAGGATGTTAATTATAAGATAGATTATTTCTGAGATGATGGAAGTGTTGTAACATGTGATCCACATGTAGTGGACCAAGCAGGAATTTCCTTACGTCACGATGGTGATATTGAAATACACTCCTTTTTGTTCGTAGTTGTGTGTATAGATGGTATAGATTATTTGGCGGATTTAAATATAACTCTTGACTAAGATGAGGAGCAGGTCACACGTTAAAAAATGTATAAAATGTAATTGAAAAATAAATTATTTAACTAAGACCTAAAATTTTTACATGAAACATCTTTCGATGTGGCATTTTTAAGGATATCATATCATCATTGACGATATCTGATTTTGTGGAGTATATTTAACTTTGTAATAGTGCATTTTATCTGCCGTAATCGAACATGAGAGCAAGTGAGGTATTTAAATTTGCAAAGAACGTATTTGTATTATCTATGCACCTCACTGGAGTACACCGATTCTCTCTGCCGTCTCGAGGACATCCCTCTCACAGATCCCTCTATTCGCTCTAGTCCCTGTGGGATTTCAATGTTACTGGCGGGAGACATGTGCGGTGTGACGTCGGAACCTTGATTCGCAAAAATAGCGATAAATAATTTTGCGACCTGATCTCATGTACCTTTTTGTGGGTGTTTTTGAACTGAGTTTAAATTCATTTCACTCAAATCCGTAGGGAGAAAGTTTCTCACAAGTTTCTGTAAAGTATGAACCTGAAATCTTACATATGAACATTTCGTTTGCTTCAATTCAACACCACCTTACCGCAATGCAATGGACACTGTGGACTATAACATACATAGAATACTGATGTTTAGGAAAGCTGAAGGTGGGTAAACTTGAAAGAATATTCTGTTTCCATTGGAGATACCTGTATTCGACTTCATAACTCTGCTCACAACTTGCACATGAAAGCTACACAGAACATAGTTTTTCGCTTACATTGCTGTATTATAAATCCTATATAGCAATAATAATACCGAGGTTTCCATTTATTATTAATTTCAGCGGTATAATGAAATTCGAGAATCTGAAATACACTCTGTCTAACAAGATTTCGTCTAATAATTTATGAAAATCAATAAAATAATTGTAGAACTGTGACAAACCTCATGATCCTGAAACATACCCATGTTTCTCAGTTCAATACTGAAAATAATAACGTGGCCTAAATAATAAAATAACTGAAGGACTATAATGAACCTTGAAAATCTGAAATATATACATGTTCACAAGTTCAATTCTGAACAGAACATGGCCGAAATAATAAAACAAGTTATTTTCATGAAGTAACAGACGGACGAAAGCATATCAGCATGGGCAGGGGCCACGCCTGGCTCTGAACACCTCGATATTTTTTTTTGTAATTAATTGTGTGGTAAACCTGCTGATAAATCTGAGAGCATCGTGATTTACGAGCAACAAACTGGCTGCCATTGTGAGTTGCATGTTTCCTTCCAGTACCGTACTCTACATTTTGAGGTTTTGAAACATGACAAAGTTTTAAGTACTGGGAACAATGGAAACTGCGTGCTCCCCTTTCAGAGTATTTTTGAAGAGGGATTATTTTTGTAAAGTGCATTGTAAGAATAGTCTTTAGTGTATGAAACTGCAGTTTTACCTCTTTTTTAACATGGGTGTGAAGGAAGATCAGAGATATGTTTGAGAACAGAGTGCTGAGAAGAATATATGGAGCTAAGAGAAAAGAGATAATGGGAGGCTGGAAATTACACAGTGAGAAACTTCATAATTTGTTCTCTTCGCCATATATTATTATTATTATTATTATTATTATTATTATTATTATTATTATTATTATTGCCAAGTTAATGAGGATAAGATGAGTGGGGCTTTGAAATTTGTCCATAGAAACACTTGCCCAAATACCATAGCACTGATCACACATTAGGACGTTTACGCATAAAGTGACAATTCTGATGCATTCGGTCCCTTTGGTTTAATTATTTCAAAAACCATTAAACTTGAGGAAAAGCTGTATTTGGAATAAAATATGTGCTTTCCTTTTGTTCTGTATGAAATATGTTCGATTTTCTTCGCTTCAATATATATTTAACGAGTTAGTGTCGAGATGCTAGCAGAAACTTGAGTAAGCCTTATTGTAAAGTGCCCGTTATTGTTGTCCAATTTGACCTAATGAAGGCATGTCTTAAAGCTTCATATTAAACTTGCAGGCCATAAGATACTTCATTCGTTAAACGCAGTTCCCTATACTTTCCATTGACCGATCAAGGTGGCAGCGCGGTCTAAGGCATGAACTGTCTTCTCTCACTTGAACGCTGGGATTGTGGGTTCGAATCCCACTCAAGACATGGAAATTTGTCTATGTTTATTCTGTTCGTGTAGGTAGTGGCCTTGCAATGGGCTGATCCTCTGTTCAAGGAGTCCTACCGACTGTTTTAGGATTAAGAAACTGAAGTGAAACAGAGCGTCAGAGCATTTTAGGATGCCCTATGCTCCGAAGTGGGAGCAACAGGAGAGAGTGAGAGACTTTCCATTTGATAATTACACCATATTCAGATGGGGCTTCCTATAGAAGTGTGAATTCAGTCCTCTAGGGGTTCTGCATTGTTGACTTCATGCTTCTGTTGACCTTTCATTTTGTAATGTACCTTTGAAATGAAAAGTTACTGGGTTGGATGGGGAGATGTATTCCTATCTCAGAGGTCCCCGAATTTTAAAATTCATTCATCTCCCTTCTGGGGCGTAGTACTTAATACATGCATTTTCACTATATTATTTTTACTTGTAAGTTCCTCAACAAGATTTATTAATTGTCTGGTTTCCAAAGTGTCAGTTATTTCACAGTATAGCTGGCACTAAGAAGTTCTTTCACCATTATTAATCATCGCAATTTGTTATGCCTTAGCTGGATATTCTGCATATTCATTATTTCATTGCGAGCAGCTCTCACTTTGTGGTCAAACCTTTTCAAAACTATTGCACTTCTCTGTCATAACATTTTGAGATTCATGCACCATTTGGGACAGCAACTAATGTTATTACTTTTAAAAGGTAAAGCTATCCCTGCAACAGGCCACGAAGGCTCATATGGTCATGAGACAATAAGGCTCCCATATTTTCTTCAGACAATTGGCACACAGATGGTTGTAAGGTTATCAGCCTTACGTGCCCCCCAGGAAGATTCCTGGTACTCATTTCTGAGTCGACCCCAGGCCCATTGTGAGGCTGGAAGGATTAGGTAAATTGAAAAAAAATCCATTTCTTTGGACTTGAACCTGCGACCTTTTGGCTTGTAGTACAGAACCTCAACCAACTATGCTACCGCATGCCCCCTATGTTATTACTTTTGATGTCCATAATTGCAAACAGTTGTTTTGTATCTGTTTTAATTTCATGGTTCTCCACATTTGTGCATCATGTTCATTGACAGTCCTGTAATATTCATCATCATTATTTCCGAGATGCATAGACTCCTGTATCAGGAAAAATAATGTATACTTCTATTTCATAGTAGCTTGTTTCATTGAGGCACTTTGCTACAAGCTGGAAGGTTGCGGGATCCAATCCCAGTGAGGTCATTGGATTTTTTTTTCAATTTACATAATTCTTCCAGCCACACTATGGCCCTGAGGTTGACTCAGCCTCTAACATAAATGAGTACCAGGAATATTCTTGGAATATTCTTGGGGATAAAGGGCAGCTGGTGCATAGGACTGACAACCTTACTGCCATCTATGAGCTGACTGTCTAGAAAATGTGGAAACCTCAGCATCTCACAACCCTATGGGCCTCCAAGGCTTGTTACAGGGATACCTTTACTTTCTTTACCCATGTGATGTGGATAAGCTATGCAGGATCAGAAGGGAAGAAGACTGAGTAGTCAAGTGGGATGGATCTGGAAGAAATTGTTCAAGGCTTAATTATGGTCAGCTGTTCCAGCATACTGCTACAGATAAAGGGTAAAATCGTCCCTGAACTTAATTAAGCACTGTGCCATAAAATGTATGAGGGAATGGAAGCATAGCTCTTCACACATCCTAAACCTTAGTACTAGATGGAGATGAGTGGTCATCTTCACACTCCAGTCACTTTTGTCATGGCATGCATTGGCTAGGAGGCTTAGTGGGTATGGAGTCGGCTTTGAAAGAGTTGCAATGAGACAAATGTCTGCCATTGACGAATATGTAACTCCCCCTTTTCATTGTCATAGTTTACTGACTATAGTGATGTAACTACCCTATTTCATATTTCTAGAGGGGACTGAAAACCACGGAACACTCAGGAGACCAAGGCTTAGGATCTCCAAAATATGAATGTGGAATTATATCATTGTTATGTTTTCAGATTATCATGCAGGAGTATTTTATTAGTCCTGTGAAAACCATTACTGGGACAAACTCCACTAAGTTTCTCTGATATATTAAAATTTTCATCAATACTGTTATCTGTTGAATTCACTTTCTCTCATATTGCACAGTTTGAATTTAATAATGGTGTAATAATGGGCAGCAGGAACCTCACAAAGGCTGTCAAAGTCTTTGCAAAGCATTTAACTTGTGGCCTGATCTATTTATATCCTCCATATTTCTATACTGCAGATATTTAATTGCTTAAATGTTTTTCATTTTTCTTTCCTCACCATAGTTTTGGAAGTCCATTTTGGTTTCTTCCCTTAGGTATATAATTCATTATTTGTATACATATACAGTGAGGTTCCATTCTTTCCACGTGATGTATCCAGTTATTTCTGTTATTTGTAATTTGATTATTTATATAAAAATATTAAATTTCTTTCTGGTCCTTATGTTCTTAAATTTTTCTTCTATTGCATATTCAGCTACATTTCTGCAGAATTATATTTTCAGTTTTTATTCTTTGTTATATCTTTTTCAGTGTTCATACTTCAGCACTACATGTCAGTCTTGGAATAATTTGTGTGTGTGTGCATGCAAGCGTGTATGAATGTGTCTGTGTGGTATGTTTGTGGTTAGAGGTGCATCAGCATATGACCATATGAGGTTGCGTAATGATCAGGATGGATATTGTGGGGCAGTGATAAGCATTATTATAAACAACATTCAGGGCCTACTACCACTGTGGAGTTGACTCAGTTTAATTATAAAAACAGCTCACTTGCTTAAATCAGAATTTACAAACAAGTAATTTTGAATGGCTATTCATGTGCATATCACCTTTGGCTACTGTTAGAATGAGAATCATACATTTTCTATGGTCAGTAAAGCATGCATCTAGATTTTATTTAATGAGAGTTTTCTTTAGTACAAGTGCCCAGAATGAACAAGTAATGGGGTAGTAGTGTCTACTGAAATACTCAGTAGATTTTAATGAAATTTGGTATTTTGAACTTAACATTCAAATTTTCAGTTGAATTTAACTGTGGAATGAACCAGTTAATTATAATCCCTACTTTTGTGAAGCTTGTACTGAAATTTATCAAAACTTACAAAAAGAAAAAAGGTCATGTATAAAACTTTGTTACAATCTGTCATGTGCATACATTTATTTGAAACACTTTTCTGTACAATGAATATTTAGCAAAATACAAAGGCCAGTGATAGACCACTCTGTGTTCCATAAACATGCATGAACACACATTAATCATGGTTGAAACCTGAGAACTTCAAGCTGCTACTCTGAAGATGGAGGCAATTGGTTCCTCTGATATATCAGTACCCATCTAGCAAACTACATGTCTTTACTTCTCAAAGACCACAATCCTTACACTCACCTCAGTGAGAACTTCAAATCTTGTGTACTGAATTAATTTCCAACATTAATTTTGTTCACATTGTCTTCAGGTTTTAATTGCGTTATCCACTAGGTGTTCAGTTTACTTCAGTTCACATATGGACACTTACTAATTCAGAAACAGCAGATGAAGATACGTCATTTGTAGTCAGAAATGGATTTGTATCTGCTACAAGTGACATTGAGATGTACACAATCAACTATCACACACATGTGTAATTCAATGGAATTCCTATTTCTACAGGTGCTGCTGTGGTCTGTCGTTCACTTTCCACCATGGTGGCCTTGATGTTGACAGCTACAAGGCAGTGGAAAATCAACAGTGGATGCCATCCACCCACACACAACCATTGCCTACTGATGCTTGTGGTACAATTGAGTTTCAAGGTGAACCATACACAAGCAAGGCACAGGTGAGGAAAACAAAGATATGAGTATGGTCCATCTTATTACCTGTCATGACATGTTGTGTTTCATACATCATCTTTACGTCACAGCCACACATAGGAATTTGATCATGCACACAGTGTTTCACATAACAATTTTAAAAACTTGTGTATACTTCATGACTTGTCATTTGCATTTTGTGAATTATTTTAACATCAAAACATTATAAACAATTTAAAAAAGCTGTCCCTGTCCCTGTCAGCCTTACATGCCAGCCGCCCTTTACCCCCAGCAAGATTCCTGGTACTCATTTCTGTTAGAGACTGAGTCAGTCCCAGGGCTGTAGTGAAGTTGAAAGGAGTAGGTCAATTAAAAATTGCAATTACCTCATCAGGAATTGAACCTATGACCTTCCAGCTTGTACCAGCGTGTCTCAACCAACTAGGCTACTGCATGTAACAGTAAATATGTCGTGCTTTACAGACCGTTTTCTGGATATTCAAAGAGGTAAACAATTCCTAAAAATATGCCTTGAGAGCTTTCCTTAAAACATTATAATCATCAGAAAGTGCCACCTGCTGCCATCACATTCTCAAAAATAGACATTTTGAGAGCATTTGTTAGTGTCACATGGTGATGATATAGGTCAGTTTGAGGCAAAGATCTGTGTTGGTAATTTAAGCATCCTGTTGCAAGCCATATTAAAATGTCTTTATAACACAGTTTGTCAATAATGCAAAAAATTGTTCCCTTCTCCCCCACTTACACTTCAACACAACATGTTTCAGCCTTAGATGACCATCCTCAGGTGTCTTAATATATCAAAACTGCTACACTGCATTAATATGTGGTAAATCACACGCTGTGGTGCACTTAATAAAATAGACTAAAAAAAATAAAATCAATTAAAATTTTCATCACTTTGGTGAAATTCTGTTCAACCTCACAAGTGGTGTCATCCATTTGTTTAAAACTAATTGTATATGTTTCCCTCCATGTTTTGTTGCAGCAGCTTGTTTTTATGTTCGTTTGTTCATTGTTCTGCTACATTTGCATTCTGTAAGATGCCCCTTGTTTGTGCGTTGTTCCCTCTAGCAGTGTGTGTCTTCACTAGTCACTAGACTACTAGATACAGAGAGTGCCAAAGCAAAATACTTTCCTTTCTGTTAACTACTGATTTTAGAGATGGAANTCGTTAGCTCATTGTTCTGCTACATTTGCATTCTGTAAGATGCCCCTTGTTTGTGCGTTTTTGCCTCTAGCAGTGTTTGGTGTTGTCTTCACTAGTCACTAGACTACTAGATACAGAGAGTGCCAAAGCAAAATACTTTCCTTTCTGTTAACTACTGATTTTAGAGATGGAACATTTTATGGAATTCAATGGGATTTTTGCCTTTCACATTTTGTACACAATGTGTGGAAGGGAGTGAAGGCCCTCAGAGCCTACCATTAGTACCAGATGTCTTTCAGGGCAGTTTGTATTTCTATCATTTTCAGAAAGTGAAAGAGTTAGTACCACATGATGGGCTTTGCAAACAGCCAAAAAGAGCACATTTATAGCAAAGATTTGTTCATGAATGAATCATGCTTCATTAGGACTAGATTGTCAACATTCACAACAAATATATGTTGAGATGAAAATCCCCATATTGTTCAATCTCACCATCAGCAATGATAGTTTTCCATGAGTTTGAGGGTTGGAAGTCTATGCAACTGCCTCTGAGGCCTCAAATTTTACAAGCATGAGTTGGTGACCACAGGTACCTTAATTTTCAATAAACAAGCTTAAGTGCACTAAAGAAATATGTATGGTTTCATAACTGCTGTTATACTATTGTTAGTGAAGTTATGTTCCTCATTATGTCTGTGTTCTCCTAACTGATTTCTTCCTTTAATATTTTCTCATAAAAATGTTCTGTGCATTTCTCATCTTCACCACCATTCAAAGTTAAGGTTTTTGTGTAATTTTATAACATTTAAGTGATTTTTACAGTGAACCAATAAACTGGACAGTTTCCTCTTGATCCTGTTGTTGGTTGTCCATGACTGTTTAATCAACAATTTTGTAAGTATAGTACCTCTATATTTGGAGGTTACCTTTTAAGGAATCTAAACTGTTACAGAATACATATACACAGCTTCTCTCTGGTGACAACTTGTTACATACCTGAATGCCATGTATCTTAACTGATCTATCAGGAAGTCACAGAGTACCACGGGTTCTTCGTCCTGAGAAAGATCCCATGGAACCCATTACTTAATGGGCTGAATAGGGGAGCTTCTCACAGATGGCTTCAGCATTATGAAAGACTGTGAAGTATCCCATTCATCTATTGCCTGTGTTGCAGTACGTGCGTCTGGCATATGATACAAGACCGGAACTCATTATGCAGCTCTTCATCAGGGAGTGGAAATTGGAGCTACCAAAACTTGTCATCACAGTGCAGGGTGGCAAAGACGACTTTCTTCTGCAATCTAAGCTTAAGAAAGTTTTGCGCAAGGGCCTGCTCAGGGTTGCAAAATCCACTGAAGCATGGATCTTCACTGATGGTACAAATAAAGGTATGTTGTAATGTTGAAACAAACTCCATGGGTAGCATCGTTGAAAAAGTTATAGCCTTTCAGATGGACAAGACATTCACTGTTCATGGAACCTGAAAGTTCATTGCTCAGTTCTCAAGAACCTAACAATGGACTGTGTCCTCATCTAGTTGAATCCAGTCCATTTCCTCATGCCCTGTTTCTTCAAGACCCATTTCTGTAATCTCATTCCGAGGTTTTCCAGCCAACGTGATGTACTCGTATGCATTTTTCATCTTCTCATCTCCACCTCATTGCTACAATCTCCCTAATAATGATTTCCTAGAACCTTGTGACAACTGTTAATTCTTTATACCACTATCATCTTGAACACTGTTCATTGCCTTAATAGTATTGTAACATGTTTACGTTACTGAATACGCCGTAGAGATCGTTAANGAGTAAAAATTATGAAGCTCACTGTGCAGGTGTTGCCAGCCACCTGTTACTTCCTGCCTCTTAGGCCTAAACATTCTCTTCAGCACCGTTTTTTCAGACATTATAGATCTGTCTGCTTTACTTTATTTGCGACAGTAGAAAAAAATGGGAAAATTTTTTAATGGTATGTATTTTGTAGCTGTGATTACCAACAAATGTAAGGTTGATAGGCTAACTGGTTTACAGCACTGCAGTCATACCTGCCATTGGATCCTGTCCTCAATTGCTCTGTCCTGAAGATGAGCTTTAATACCATCCTGCTATGTCTCATTCCTGAAATGACAACATTTATGCACAAATTCTATATGCATGTAATTTTTTCTCCACTGTTAGATGTCCAGCCCAGTGACTTGATTACCCTGGCTAGGTGGACTGTATGAATCATGGTTTGCTTGTCCGAGACATTCTAACCATCATCATCATCGTCATCATCATCATCATCATCATCATCATCATCAAAGATTAGGTCTTTTGAACTGTTCGATCATCAGATTAGATGAATTGAGCCTTTCATCTCTTCAATGGCCGACCTTGCACTCTTCTTTCTTTTGGATGATAGTCAAACAGCTTCTGAGGAATTTGATTAGTTGGCATTCTTGAAATATGTTCCAAATAATTCTGCTAGTATTCTTTTTCTTCTATGTTAAATAATGCATAATTAATTCTTCCCTAATATATATACATTTTCTGTATATTCTCCTATAGTCTACCACTGATCTCAGCTATCTCATTTCATAGGAATCAGTATTTTGGAGCTGTTGTTTATGTAAACTTATAGTTGTGATATTTGAATGAAATCAATCAAGCATGCATTACCATTACCAATATTCTGCTTCAGTCCACATCAAGAAATGATCAGCTCCTTTGGATACATCATTTTACTTGATTCACAGGTCTAAGAAAATTAATTTTTATTGCATCTGTAAAACTACTCCCCCAATCAGATCTCCAGGGGGGGTTGTTTCTAGAGGAAGTGTCATGCAGGCGTTACGTACATCACGGCTACAAGATTGGAACATGGAATGTAAGGACCTTGAATCAAGCAGGCAAATTGGAGAATTTGAAAATGGAAATGCAGAAGAATGAGGTGTCAGCGAAGTGCGGTGGAAAGGACAAGATGAAATAAGAAGTGGTGATTATACAGCGTATTATTCTGGAGGTGAACGGGCTGAAAGAGGTGTGGCAATAATGGTGCATAAAAGTGTAGTGAGGAGTGTTGTTAAGAAGATTGTAATGACAGAATGATTGCTCTGAAGTTAAAGGCGGAACTGGTAGATATACTGATCATGCAAGTGTACATGCCAACATCAGAGTATGAAGATGATGAAGTGGAAAAAGTGTATGACACAATTGAAGAAATTCTTCAGGAAGATGGAAGAGGTGACACAAACAGCATCATATTAGGAGACTGGAATAGCATTGTTGGAGATGAATCATATCAGAATATTGTTGGATCACATGGACTAGGAAGACTGAATCACAGGGGTCAAATGCTTATTGACTTTTGTGAAAGAAATGGACTGATTGTTACCAGCACTTGGTTCAAGAAGCCAAAGAGAAGACTTTACACATGGAAGGCACCTGGTGATTGGAGGTGGCATCAGCTGGACTACATCCTTGTGAAACATCAATTCAGAAACAGTGTGAAGGATGTGAAGACGCTGCCTGGGGCAGATATTGACTCTGACCACAACTTACTGGTTGCCAAGTTTTGAACCAGGTTGAAGAAAATTATAAGATTCCAAAAGCATAGACCTAGATGGGATTTGGAGAAGTTAATATGC
>NW_019734325.1:230467-241099 GCF_002891405.2 Cryptotermes secundus
TGGAGAAGATCAGTTGGACCGATTATGTGAGAAATGAAGAAGTGTTAATTAGAGTCAGTGAGCAGAGGAATATCCTACACGAAATAAGAAAACGGAAGGCTAATTGGATTGGTCATGTTTTACGCAGAAACTGCCTTCTAAAAGAAGTTATTGAAGGAAAAATAGAGGGGCGGATCGAAGTGACCAGAAGACGTAAGAAGATGCTGGATGACCTTGGGGACAGAAGAGGATATTCTCATTTGAAAGGAGAAAGCTCTAGATCGCATCAAGTGGAGGAACTGTTTTGGAAGAGACTGTGGACCTGTCGTCTTGACAGATTACAGAATGAATGCATCTGTAAAATACTTTTATCATAAAATTGCATTATTTTGGGAAAATTGTGACAAAAAATACACAGCGAAAGGGTTGAAGCCCAGCATTCACTGCCATATAAAGGAGATGACACTGCTTGAAGTTCATGGAAATTTAGGATTATCTTCCATTGAGTTTTGAGCAGTGTGTGTTTAATTGTTCCACATAGACAATTACACTTTTGTAGATCATACTTCTGTTGCTTCCAAATTTACATCCAAGATATTTAATTTAATTCATCTCTTTCAGTCAAACTATTGACATAGGATATATGTTTTTTACACACATACACTTGTAAAAGTAACATAAATATGTAGCGGCCTCCGTAGTCTAGGGGTAATGTTCCCACCTCATGACTCAAGGTATGCGGGTTCAAACTCGGCGGAGGTCATGGAATTTTTAAGGGCGGAAAAATTCAGGGAACAAGTCCTCCGGGAGGGACTTTAAACCGTGGGTCCTGTGTCATAGATTTGCAGCACGTAAAAGATCCTCATGTCTCTAGGAGACCTCTGAGCAAAATTAGGCAAAAGTTTCTCACCCAAGTAGTTTCCAATGCCTCTGGTAGATGGGGAAGTATCGGGTACCACTGCCAGCCTTGCTGGCTGAACGGGGCTGATAGTGAGCACCAGTATCGGAAGGGTATGGCGACTGGTAGAATATCGAATGGGGGATGTACAATAGACTATTAGTCGCGGTGCATGGGGAAACCCATACCCTCCAATAATAATAATAATAATATTAAACATAAATATGTCAGCTAAGATACTTCATGCTACCCTGCAGTACAGATATAATTAATAACAACAAACGAACTAGAATATCATAATCTGATAATTTAACATGACATATTCATCTACAGAGTAAAATGTATGTTGTAACCGGTGGGACTTTAGTTATTTTTTAAATTGCCTCATTTTTCCCACATCCCAATTTTATTTGCCAATTTATTGTGTAATTTGATTCCCACATTCATTACGCCTTTCTTGAGGGCAGTTCTTCTACAAAACTGAACATGGTCCTTTAAACTTTGACAAGTATTATGATTACGAATTGCAGCGTTTTATTCCAGTTTCTTTATATGTAGTTATATATGGCATATTATTCCAAATATATACTGTATAGGCAAGGTACTGGAAGTATATTTAAATCCAGAGAAGGTTGCCTACATGACATACATCTCCACACATCATTGATTATTTGCATAACCTGTCTCTGTAATTTGAAAATAATTTTACTGTTTGAGTCACCACACCAGAAAATCAAACCATACCTCAAATGAGCATGAAAAGATGCAAAATAAATACTCCTTATAAAATTTGGGCCCATTACATCCTTGAGATTCAATCATATAAACAAATTTACTGAGTTTGGAGCTTAATGACCTCACATGTGCATCCCATTTCATGTATTCACTAATGAATATGCCTAAGAATTTTGTTTCTGATTTAGAAGCAATGTCCGTACTGCCAAATTTGATTTGAAGTTTCAGTAGAAATCTTTCTTGCCTAGTATTGAATGACACTGCTGTTGTTTTCTCAGACTAGTTTAATTTTAAATGTAGAAATAGTCAAAATGTACATTAGGGCAGTTTTACATAGTGTGTGCAACAGTGCTTGAACAGTGTTCTGATGCAGTTATAACCACTTTATCATCAACTGTTACAGGTTACTATCTTCCCATTCTATTATGATATGTTCTAAGTAGCGATTAGGCCACGCCATAGCTCAAGCGGTTAGTCACTGGCTTCCCACCGTGGCGGCCTGGGTTCGATCCCGGGTCTGGTAAAGTGGGATTTGTGGTGGACAAAGTGGTGCTGCGGCAGGCTTTCTCAGAGTACTTCGGTTTCCCCTGCCAATCTTCATTCCACCAATTGCTCCACAATCAACCTCACCTATCATCTGGGGCTGCTACAATAGGACATAAGTGGCCTCAGTACAAGGGACATAGTCCCACCCCACTAGCAATTAAAAAAGTATAGGTTAAAAAGCACTTGTGGCAATGGACATTCTTGTTGCACTTCTTGGTCTGTTAACCTTTAACATAGGGCTCCACCATAGCTGAAGCAGTTAGTCGCTGGCTTCCCACCGCGGCGGCCCGGATTCGATCCCAGGTCTGGTCAAGTGGGATTTGTGGTGGACAAAGTGGTGCTGGGGCAGGTTTTCTCCAAGTACTTTGGATTGCCCTTCCGATCTTCATTCCACGAATTGTTCCACAATCACCCTCACCTATCATCTGGGGCTGGTACAATAGGCCAGAAATGGCTGCAGTACAAGGGACTTAGTCCACCCCACTAGCAATAAAAAGAAAAACCTTTAACGTCTGAAGTGCCCTGATTGGGCCAGTGATGAGTATGGTCGTCGTGGCCAAACTAGCCTCATTTGGCATTTAAACTCTGCTGCTGGAAGCATGCGCACACGCCTCTAGTAGAAGTGCATGCACAATCCTAAATATTTATTTTTAAATATAATAATTACAAGATAGACTTGAGTAAAACCCTAATAGAGGAATTAAAATGGTACCTAAGTGAACAACAAAATAAATTATACGTATGAGTTATGCCCTAGCTCATCCATGAGCCAGTACTTTTAATGCAGATACTGCAGGTTAACTTTTTTGTTGTTATCTGCTGATATGTATATAGGCTGAAAAGAAACTACAGTATTCGATTTCACTACGAATGCAGAGAAAACAGATTTCACTCTGTATCTCCACCACGATGCAACTGTCTGTTCACGACCATAGAAAAGGCAATAATCTCTTGCAGCTACAACCGAAGGTCTTAGGACAGAAGAAGGGACCCATCTAGCTTCTTTTTGAATAGCCATGCTTTCATTCTTCTGTCCTTTAATCAAAAGATTCGATAATCTGAAGAGTGTAACAAAGAAGACCAAATGATTTTATTGCTTCCGTCTGTTTTATGACACCAGGAACTGCTAAAGCATGTCAAGTGTTACAAGCAGGACTGATTTTATAATGCAGAACAGCTCTGTGAAGAACTGGGAAACCATTTTTACAGAACGCATCAAAATTAAAAGAAAAAATTGAAAATAAAGTATAACTCTTTGTATAAAAATTTGCCGATCTTGTGTTATAATTTGTGACACTATGTTCTTTGCTGATAAAAACAAAGTTAATTCGATCCATTTATCATAAAAATTGTGTTAGATACAGCATTTTTAAACACAATGCTTAAAATTGTTTAAGCGCCCTAACAGGAATGGACATTAAAATGCAGAGTAGCAACGGGCATTGAAACGCGCACCATTTAAATACACTCCGGCCAGCTGAAGCTTACCACCATTTCAGAAGTCCGCCGTTTAAAGGTTAAAATTCATTTCTGGCTTCTGCTTTCATTCTTAATCACAATATTTGCTTCAATATAGGGACGCTGGATTGCTCATATGAGATGTGGAAATTCTTTCAGAGCATGTGTCTGCCATATTTAATTTATATTTACTGTATCAAAAGCTTTTATATAGTCTATGAAGAGTAATATATATAAGAAGGTTAAATTCTTTCCTTTTTGTCTGTTAGTTAGGTTATTGTAAAAACAAAGTCTGTGAAAGAGTAGTCTTTCCTAAAGCAAATTTGCTCTTCTGATAAAACACTTTTAGCCATTTTATTGACTCTTTTTGATAATATTTTAACATATTGTAACGTGTTTCGTTACTGAAGACGCCGTAGAGATGGTTAATTGGTTTATTTAACAATCTTCAAATAACGGCTACAATTAATGATAACAATGTTACGGGTTTCCACACTTTACAAACCCTAGAACAAAATCTCTTAACACTCTCTTCGAGAGTCTTCACGTACTAATAATGCGGGAGCTATACAAGTCTCCCTGAATTACACTCTCCAGNCAGCATTGGCATAGCTCCTTGGGGAATAATTGAGAACAACCAGCAACTTTGTGGACTTGACCGTGAAGTTCCATATCATTCAGTGCCTTCACTCAGGTACTGACCGAAGGTGTACTACTTATGGCTCTCATACTCTTCCAAACACTTGAAAGAGGTCTGAAAGATGCAAGCTCCCTTCAGGGAAAAACAGGCAGAAATCTTTTTCTTACTATGAATGTTAAGAGCTTAGAAAGTTCTACTGTAGCTCAGTTAATTTCCAATTTCCCACCATGGATATCCATGTTGAAGCCCCAGAGTAGTATCTGTGGAACTTGTGGTAGATGGAGTGACACTGAAGCATTGGTACAGACAATGCTGAAATTTCTTTCACTTTATAGGCATTCACCTTGATGCTTTCACTATTCTGAAACCAGTTCTCCTATCTTTCCTTGACCAATAAAGCAATCTCCTACATGTTGTTAATACAACTCTGATGTTATACTTTTGAAGGGACCATATAAAATCAACATAAAATGAAAATGTTGTAACATAGAAAAATAGGTTTACATTAGATCATAAATTTGGAAAACAATTAAAATGTGCATGTTTGAACAGAATAACAGTTTACACATACTGTACATGTATACATGTGTTCCAATATGTGCATCAATAATACTCTGTTAAAAATTTTATTGGTTATCATAAATTCTTTAGATTTTGCTTTGTTTTAATATTTCAGACCATGAAATTAATTAAGTGGCTCGCTGTGTTTATATATGTTGCTTAGTTTTGTGTAGATGGCAGCAGCAACAAATTTCATGGTAGAATAAATGGCTGCACCTACCCAGACATAATAACAAGCAGGGACATGTGTCAGCTCATTCATATGATGTTCAGAGGTTTTCATATGTAAAGATATATCTATTTTACAAAGATAAACTTTACATATGAGTGTACAGTGCAAATATTTCCTTGAAGTTCACAAATTAGAACACTGTAAATGTAAACTTTTGTAAATGTTTGTTAGGAAAATGAAGTGCGATTTTTTTTTTGGTGGGGGGGAAGGGAAGTAAATTTGAGGAAATGCAAAATTGGTTAAAACTTAGCACTGGCCTTATGATACTTAGGTCAAGACTGGTGGAACTGCTTCTTAAAGTAGTGAAAACATTGAATCCAAGAACACAAAATTGGAATTTCATTGTATGAAGTATCTAAAAGGCTTCAAACTACTGCATTCCATAATTAACCATTATCTTACTGAATCCTGTAAATCAAACAATTATGCACGGTATAAATTCAGAGCCTTTCATGTTTTTTTCAATCCTGAAAACAAATAAATAGACCAAGCCTCAATTATTCAAGCTGCATGTTTTGTACTGGAACAATTTGGGAAACTAGCTCTTCAGTAAAATAGTTGTAATTCTAACATCAAAGATGGGAGTGGAAGTAACCCAAACTTTCAGTAAATACATAGAAAATATGTACTTCCTTAATGTATTAGCAAGAGAAACTAATGACTGTTGCTGACTGAAGTAGTACAATCTTTGGATCAACCTAAAAATTTACCTCCAGTTGGTGAGAAAATTTTTATTAAACACTGTCTCATCACTTCAGTCTCTGAGAAAATAACATCATCATGAATCGATAAAACTTTATAGTTTTGCAAGACACTTTTTTATAATAGCATTAGTACAATTTAGGCACCAGTGTACTACAGTAACACAATCAGAACCATTTAACCAGCAGTTTACATACAGTATATGAATCTTTCCCATAGTGTGGAGGATGTATAAGAATATTATATTTAAGCATCCTGTTGCACTCTACATGATAAATGATACAAAATCCGTCCCAAGTGCAAACAATATATATTATATGTCCTTGATCTTGTTCTCCTCTACACTACATGTTTCGGCCTCTAACGGCCATCATCAGGTGTATACTCTCATGTTACTGCCACACTGAACCCAGTCTAAAATTTAACATTTAAAAAACACATTGTTATTTCTTCGTTATTATCAACATCTACCTCGTTGATATCTGTCTGGTATGTAGATTATTTTGCACACGTCAATTTTGGTTTTTCTGTACTAGCACTATAAAATCTTTAGTTATAATTTTAAAATCCTTTAAAAATTTCTCTAAATTTAAAATTTAAAATTTAAAATTGTTAGGGTTGCCGCTGCTTGTCTTTACTACGTGTACTCATGTAGTAAAGACAAGCAGCACCACACACACAGGAAGACTATACAGGATAACACCTGTACAGTGTGGAAACAAGAACTAGCCGCTGCAGCACTTAGACATAGGGCGAGTAACCCTAACAATTTTAAATTTTAAATTTAAAATTTAGAGAAATTTTTAAAGGATTTTAAAATTATAACTAAAGATTTTATAGTGCTAGTACAGAAAAACCAAAATTGACGTGTGCAAAATAATCTACATACCAGACAGATATTAACGAGGTAGATGTTGATAATAACGAAGAAATAACAATGTGTTTTTTAAATGTTAAATTTTAGACTGGGTTCAGTGTGGCAGTAACATGAGAGTATACACCTGATAATGGCCGTTTGAGGCCGAAACATGTAGTGTAGAGGAGAACAAGATCAAGGACATATAATATATATTGTTTGCACTTGGGACGGATTTTGTATCATTTATGATGTATAAGAAGACTACCACCCTTCCCCACTATTGTACATTGCTACCACAATTGTATTTTAAGGAACAGATTTCCCCCATACATTTATTTACCACTGTATTTATTTTAGGTCTAACTATGCAGTTCTGAATAATCATCATGCCTATTTCTTACTGGCTGACAATGGAACTTCAGGAAGGTATGGAGCCGAGCTCATCTTGAGAAGAGAGCTAGAGAAATACATATCTACTCAGAAATTGCATTTAGGTAAAGATTTCTCTTCATGGTGACAGTTTCTTAACAGGTGTGACAGGTGTAAATTTCAACAAGTCAGAGTTGTAAATTAATGGCTTTGCACAGATATGATCCCAAAAGCTAAATCACATTAAAAGCTCCTAGTAATATAATATTCCTCAGGAATCTTCCAATTGGAAGTCAGGGTTAAATTTTTCTTGCATTAAGTCATCCTTATTATCATAACCAGATGGTCTGATGTATCAGAAAGTCAGAACCAGTTCAGCATATTATGCCACCCTTTCCGAATACCAGTTGTGCCCTCCAGCATATACACACTTCAGCCATTGCTATTCAGTTCTCTAAGATGGCTTAAAGCTTTCTAGATATACAAGGAGCGTTCCCTATATAATGTCTCCTAATTTTTTTAATGAAAACTACAACAAATACAGAAAGCATAATAACGCAGTTAAATAGAGCAAGATTTCAGCTACTTAGTTATTGTTCCACATAATCACCACCATTCGTTATGTACTTTTGCCAGCAATGAACAAGAGCCTGTATGCTGCGCCTGTAAAAGTTTGTCCCAGCAGAGGCTAGCCACTTTCTTACAGCAGCAATGACAGCATTGTTGTCTGGAAAATGTTGCCCACGTAGTCCATCTTTCATAGGCCCAAAGAGATGGAAGTCTGAAGGTGCTAAATCGGGGCTATTAGATGGAAGTAGTATGAATGTCCAGGCAAACTTTGCAATGTGCGCGGTGGTCGCCAAACTGGTACGGGGTCTAGTGTTGTCATGTTGTAAGCAAAAGGTCTGCTTCTCTGGCCTTACTTGGGAAATGCAGGCTTTCAGCTTAGTCAGTGTCGTCTTGTAGCGTTCAGAATTGACAGTCTCACCAGGCTCCAGGAAATACAACAAAATCACACCCCGCCTATCCCAAAAGGCCGTGCACATCACTTTCCCTGCCAATGGCTGTGTCTTGAACTTCTTTTCTTGGGTCTTGGGGAATCCGGATGTCACCACTCCATGGACTGTCTTTTGGATTCCGGCTCGCAGTGGTGACACCACGTCTCATCTCCGGTGATGATGCTGTCCAGAAACTTGTCAACTTCAGCCTCAAACTGGTGCAACAGGTCCTGACAGATAGACTTGAAAGGATTCTGATGATGGTGTATACACTACTTCTTTTGGTTTATTTTGGACTTCACCCGTCGTCTGGTATGTGAAAGACAAAAAACCACGACGTTTCAGAGACTGGATCTGTCTCCATCTTCAGGTGGATAGGGAAGGATAAACCTACTCAGTTGGTCCCCTTAGAAAGAGCTAGGCTCAATCACTGGACAAACCCCTGTCTGTAGAAAAACAACCTATGAACAACCGACAACCGGTTCCATCAGTGGGAGGAAAGGATAAAATCACAGTAAAAACATGCTTTCATTTTCAAACTTTGATATGATAATTTTTCAAAAAAACTCAATAAGTGATTTTTTTTGTCAACTATGCGAATGCACATGTTGCACCCATGGTAAGGCTGACCTTGCACAGAGTAGAAATGTTGTGGGGTTGACTCAGATATAACTTTTTAACAGGTATTTTTTCTAATATCTTATGCAGAATCAATAAATGTAGTTTTTTTTTTTTGCAGGTGGTAACAATAATACTCCAATGGTATGTCTCATGATAGGTGGCGGCCCTGACACCATTAGAGTAATATTAGGGTATGTGATGGACATTCCTCCTGTCCCAGTAGTGGTGTGTGATGGATCAGGGCGTGCAGCAGACCTTTTGGCCTATACACTCAAGTAAGCATGGAATAGTTTATTCTGCCTCTGTTTGGTAGATGTCACTTGGTATTGGGATTGGTGACAGAGTCAGTGGCAAAGATAAGCAATGTATCAGACCATTTAATTTTTCACATTATTTGCACAAAGTGCATAAAGAATGTATAAGAGGAAGTTGTATCTGTCCATTTGCTTGTTTCATATGCAGTACTACTGGTTTCTTTTTTGATTCGCTCTTTGACCCTGAAAATGGAGATGAAATCTTCTTCTGAAATGTTGGTTGACTTTCGTGGCTAGCTGTGTTGTTACCACAGCTAGCCACGAACAAACCCTTGACGACATTAAGAGCCTCCTTATCAAGATAGACAGAGGCACAAAATCTGCCCCATACAAGAAGGAAGTTAGTACGGACATGAACCTACATGGTTTATAAAAAAAAATTAGCTATTGACAATAAGTTTTTAAACAACATCTAGAAAACTTTTTTAAAAAACTTTACAATACCAGGAAGCAGCTGTGATTGTGAAACGTTCGAATTTATGCATACTGTGCATTACAGGACGTGTGTATGTAATTAAATCAAAACACCTATTGTGATAGTAGTTTCCAGCTTGTAATGATGTTCCCTCCGAAGATGGTCCATAAGGACCGAAACATGTAAGAGTTGATTGGTTTTTCACATAGTAAAACTTATATGTCACATTGGACGAAGTGATTTGTATTTGTAATTGTTAGTGTGACGGACCAGAATGAAACAAATCAAAATTATTGGGGATCATTAGTGTGGGTTTTAACGTGACAGATCAACTACTGAACAGACTTTTTGCATTCATCAGATATATACAGGAGAAAAAATGGGAGTGCACTGAGACAGTACATCGGCTATTCATAGACTTTAAGAAAGCCTGTGTTTCAGTTAGATGGGTACCCATGATGTTAGGCTTATTAAAATGTGTTTAAATGAGAGCTGAAGTAAAGTCCATATAGATAAACAACTGCATTATATGTCTTCTATTCAAAATGGTCTAAAGCAAGAAGATGCTTTATCACCATTCCTTTTAAACTTTGCTTTAGTTTATGTGACTAGAAGTCCAAGAAAACCAGGTGAGTCTGAAATGGAATCTGACACATCAGCTTCTGATCTATTCTGATAATGTAAGTCTTCTGGGAGATAATATAAATATGATAAAAGCACAGTGGCTCTAATTTATTCTAATAAGGAGGCTGGTCTAAAAGTAAACACAGAGGGAACTAAGTATATGTTAATGAGTCATCAACAGAATGAAGAGCAATATCACAACATAAGGACAGCTAACAGAAACTTTGAAAGTGTGGTAAAGTTGAGATATTTTGGAAGAGCAGCAACAAATCAAAATTTGATTTGTGAGGAAATAAATAGCAGATTAAAGAGAGGTAATGCTTGCTACCAATAGGTTCAGAAAATTTTGTCCTCTTGTCTGCTGTCCAAAAATGTGAAAATTAAAATATGAGGGGCAGTCAACTGAAAACAGGTCAGAAACCAAAATATATAAAAGAACATTTTTTGCTTCAAAAGTAATCTCCAAAACTGCTACTACATTTATCCCACTGGGAGATAAGATGGTCAGTTCCATCCTTGAAAAAGCTTGTGGGCTGTCTACGGAACCACGTCTTTACCCAGCCACACACGTCTTCGTCCAATGCAAACCGATGTCCACAAATGTTTCTCTTCAGGTCTCCAAAAATGTGAAAATCACATGGAGAGAGATCTGGGCTGTAGGGGGGGTGTTGAAGCACTTCC